>NC_091950.1:123593116-123863116 GCF_031021105.1 Erythrolamprus reginae
ATGGCTTTCTCTATTTTTTCTACTGAGCTGAAGGAGGGTCATTATGATAAGGTTAATAAATTCCAGACTTCAGAAATAGCCATTTCAGGAACAAAAGAAAACTAAATTAAAACCTCAAAGACCTGCCGGTCTCTTTTTAACAAAAAAACTGGGAATTAAAAACCCAATCTGTAGAGATTCTCAGTCATCCAGGTCATGATTTTCCCAAAGGTGCTTTTTCAGGAGGCAACTCGACTTTCTCGTTTTTTCTTTTGAAGACATGTCACTTCTCATCCAAGAAGCTTCTTCAGCTCTGATAGGATAGTCAGGAATGGAAGATTTATATTCGTTGCAGACAACTGGTAATCCGCATCCTTTTAGAGGGTCCTTGAAGCACTTGGAGGTTTATCTGTGTCCCCAGGGTTTCTGTACTGTGCAAATTCCCCCCTCTGGAAATCCATTCCTACTCCCGTACCATTAAAAGGGGGTTCATCCCAAATTGTCTAGTTAAAAATCTGTACAGATCATCAGTCATCCAGGTCATGGTTGATCCAAAGGTGCTTTTTCAGGAGGCAACTGGACTTTCTTGTTTTTTTCTTTGACCACAGGAACTAGGAGCACTACTCAGGTAGTCCTCCAAGTGCTTCAATGATCCTCTGAAAGGATGCAAATGACCAGCAGTCTGCAAAGACTATAAAGACCATCTCCCACTATCCTGTCAGAACTGAAGAAGTTTCTTGGAGAAACATTTTCAAAGAAAAAAACAAAAATGACCAGTTGCCTCCTGAAAAAAACACTTTTGGGGAAACCCCAATCTATCTCATGGGCTGACTATAGAGAAATCATTTGTGGACGCTCCGAGTACACAGAGAGGGGCGGCATACAAAACTAATAAATTAAATTAAATTAAATTAGCAGAGGAAACACAATTTAGGCTTCTTTCACTTTCTGGAGGAATGACAGAACATAAATCTAACTAATAACAAATCCAAGCAGAACAGATGGGGTGAATTTTGCATGTTTAAGAAACATTTTTTTCAACAACAATAAAAAAAACTCTGTTCTCTCCCATTGCAAAGATTATAAATTATGCCAGAATCTGGGATAGTGCTATAGCATCCGCCCATCCTCTGCATTTAATCCCCTTTCCCCCCTTATCCTCTGAATGTGCCCTCAGTGGCTATGAAAATATTTGTAAATGAATTCTGAGCATACCTGCTTCTTCATCTATGAAAAAGGAAATTTTTTAAAAAAATCAACGTCCCCCAGGACTGACATGTATTTGCAGCCTTAAACTTGGTTGAACTAGCTTATAGTGATTGGGATAATGGTGATTGACTTACATTCCGTGGTCTGATGGAAACTCTCTCGTGATCCATATTCATTCCAGGTATGATGACACTCATTTTACGAGGACCCTTAAACCCCAAAACATTTGTTTCCTGTTTTAAGACAATAAGATAAATCTGAAAATACAATAGACCTTAAGAGGGAGGGAGGGAGGAAGGAAGGAAATAGACACAGAATTTGGTACTGGGTGCACTTTAGTTGTGTGATTAATGATTTATTTTTAACAGCAGCAGTACCAACAACCTAATTTATCATTTAAAACATTTATATATCATAGTGCTTTGATCTTTCTAGTGTACTTGATACATGCTACAGTAATCTACTACTTTAAAACATCGCCCTCAGCCTGATGCTCTCTAAGTAAGGAGATCACATGAGTGTTCTGGAAATTAAAATTCAAAATATTGGGGGGCACCTATATTGCATCGATCTATCAGCCACAGTTGAGAAATAGTTGATGCCTACATACAGATGCTGTAGAGGAGAGATGGGCTCAGCCATCTAATTTTATATTTATTTATTATTTTATTTATTTATTACTTAGATTTGTATGCCGCCCCTCTCCGAAGACTCGGGGCGGCTCACAACATGTAGAAACAAATCATAAGCAATCAGACAAATTTAAAATATTTAAATATTTAAAAACCCCATATGCTAACAGACACACACACAGACATACCATGCATAAATTAAACGTGCCCAGGGGGAGATGTTTCAGTTCCCCCATGCCTGACGGCAAAGGTGGGTTTTAAGGAGTTTACGGAAGGCAGGAAGAGTAGGGGCAGTTCTAATCTCCGGGGGGAGTTGGTTCCAGAGGGCCAGTGCCGCCACAGAGAAGGCTCTTCCCCTGGGGCCCGCCAACCGACATTGTTTAGTTGACGGGGACCCGGAGAAGGCCAACTCTGTGGGACCTAATCGGTCGCTGGGATTCGTGTGGCAGGAGGCGGTCTCGGAGATATTCTGGTCCGATGCCATGAAGGGCTTTAAAGGTCATAACCAACACTTTGAATTGTGACCGGAAATTGATCGGCAGCGGAGTGATGGTGAAACATGGGCATACCTAGGTAAGCCCATGACTGCTCTCGCAGCTGCATTTTGCATATCTTAGAATAGCATCCACATTGAAAAATATGTGACAAAATAAGAGTGGAGAGATGCAGGGGAAGGAGTCATATTTCTCTCTTCATTGTACTACCGAGTGTACTAAAGGAATGTAGGCAGAGTACATCTTGTTCCATAATTCCCTCCTCTGTCAATTAGCAGGTAGTGCTTAGATTCTGCTCATTGCTTATCTGAAGGAGATTTGAATGTGTCAGGACTGCAAACTCCATCTGCTTATTTTTGTTATTACACTCTTTTCAACAAAAAAATTAAAGGCATTGTAGTCAGTTGGTTAATTATGAGCTGAACGCCAAATAACAGTTTTATGAAACTGATCCGCATTTAAATGGCCAAGAGCTAAACAACAGATGGTTTCTCCTACCAAATGTGATTGCATTTCTAATGATCTATTTAAAATTCCTCTACCACTGCAGTTTTGACAGTGACCATTAGGTGCCGTGGCAGCTATATTAATGACCAGCAAGAAGAAAATGAAAGCAAAATCATGGCTTATTTTGCTTTTACTTAAACAACATTATGAAAATTCTCTGCATCTAGGATTTAATAAACAATTCAAACCTTAATGATTATTGCAAACCTTGAATAACTTGTAAGGATGGGATGAATGTTGGAAACTTTCTACATGAATAGGAAAAGTTTTATTAAATAAATAATGCAGTTTTTCTTACTACCAGTTCTAATATAGTACCATCTTTTAAAAAGAATATTGGATTTCTTTCTGTCTTTGTGTGAACAAAAGCAAGCTGCTTGAAAAAAAAGAAGAAAAAAGCTGTGTTTCCTCTTTTCCCTCTCATTTGAGCCTTCTCACTAGCATCAGCATGGCAGAGTTGCCGAAAAAGCTGCAACCTTGACACAGGTGTGAGAAGAGACATCTGTTCTGAAGCCACCAGGCAAATCAAGTACAGCAGACAAATGAAAGGACTGTTTTTCCTTCAGAAGAAGTGGATGGTCCAAAAGCAATTGTGTGTGTGCGTGGAAAGTACAAAAGCCCAGCAACACAAAGCACAGTATAAAATAGATGCAACAGCTTTACATGCTGGCCAGTCAAAAAAGAAAGAAATCTCAGAAAGAAGGGACTTAAGAGAGAACAGGCTTAAAAAAGAATAATTGATGCATGCTAGTAATATTATAGAGCATAATATATAGATAATAGGTCCAGAGTACAGTATATACAATAGTGCTAGTATAGAAAAGTGACGGTGAACTATGGCATGGGTGCCACAAGTGGCACACAGAGCCATATCAGTGGGCATGGAAGCTCAGGTCTGGCAGGCATGTGCATGCCGGCCAGCTGATTTTTAGGCCTTTTAACCCCACTTAGCCTCTGGAGGGGGTGGGGAAGGCTTGTATTTTGCTCTCCCCAAGCTGCAGAACCTTACTAGTAGCCTGGGGAGAGCAAAAACTGGAAGCCAGAAATGGCCCATTTGGACGTTGGGAAATGGGCCATTTCTGGCTGCCGGCGAGCCTCCAAAGGGAGAGGACGCTCCTAGGAAAGGCATGCCATTGTGTGCCAGGAGCAGCGGGAGTGTCACACACGCATGTGCGGGGTGGGCGGGCATGGAACTATGGGTGTGGGCATGCATATGTGCCCACACTCCCCCCCCCCTTTTTGGTACGTGAATCAAAAAGAGTTTGCCATCACTGGTATAGAATATGGTATTTATCTTGATAGTAATCATCATTGTAATGCCAGTAGTATATAGTAATAAAGCAGAATATAGAAACTTACATATATCACTTTTATATGTTTTTACAAATAAAACACCTTCTCAACTTTTCTAGAGAGATATTAAAAAAAATATATCCACAGGCCCTGGATCTTGTGCTTTTGTGTTTCTCTTCAACCTGGGTCACTCCAATTGAGCGTGGTTTAAAAAATAATTTATGATCATGTTTTTCTCCAATGTACCCAGCAATATTTTTAGAAACCTTCCTGATACCAAGCAACCCTAAAATATATGACCTAAAAAGCATACGGCTTGTTTTATTTTGGTAGTTCTTTGTTTCTATTATTCTTCACTAAGGTTAGATTATCCTGAATATTTTGAGGAAAAGGAAATATCTTAAACTGCCTTAAATGTTTATCTTTTAGCAAAGAATCATAGTTTTTTTTAATCCTTTGCCAGAATGGAAATGAAGGATGCTATTTATTTCATTTGCTTCCTTCATTTTCAAGTGACATGTAGCTTGATGTCACTTGTGTTGGGGGCGCCTGAAGTGACCTGAGAGCTTTGCCATCAAAAATAGGCTATGGAGCTTTGTTTTTGGTTGTGACAGCTTCCTGCAACTCTCTGCCAGTAAAAAGGGAGCTCTGGAGGGCTGCCTGTAGTTCTTGCAAACTCTGTTTTTGGATGCAATGGCGTCCTGCAATCCTCTGACAGCGAAAACAGAACTCTTGAGGGCCATGGCCCTCATGATTTATTTATTTTATTTATTTATTTATTTATTTTGTCCAATACACAATACATAGAAGAGAATAGACATGAGGTAATATATATAAAGAAAAATATAAAATAGAGTAGATATATGAAAGGAAGAAAATATATATGATATATGAGATAAAGGAAAGACAATTGGACAAGGGACAAAAGGCACACTGGTGCACTTATGTACGCCCCTTAGGAACCTGGAGAGGTCAATTGTGGATAGTCTAAGGGAGAAATGTTGGGGGTTGGGGTTGGCACTATTGAGTCTGGTAATGAGTTCCACTCTTCGACAACTCGATTATTAAAGTCATATTTTTACAGTCAAGTTTGTAGCGGTTAATATTAAGTTTGAATCTGTTGCATGCTCTTGTGTTGTTGCGGTTGAAGCTGAAGTAGTCACTGACAGGTAGGACGTTGCAACATATGATCTTGTGGGCAATACAGTGATCCCCCGCTCGTTGCGAGGGTTCCGTTCCAGGACCCCCCGCAACAAGCGGGTTTTCGCGAAGTAGCGCTGCGGAAGTAAAAACACCATCTGCGCATGTGCAGATGGTGTTTTTACTTCCGCAGCGCTAGCGAGGAGCCGAAGATTGGGGGCGGCGCGGGTGTTTTAAAACGTCCCCGCCGACATGGGGGGCTCGCTAGCACCCCCCTAACCCGGGTTGGGGGTTCAGGGGTGTGCTAGCGAGCCCCCCATGTCGGCGGGGATGTTTTAAAACACCCGCGCGACTTTCCAATGAGTCCCGAAGACAAACGCGTTGTCTTCGGGACTCATTGGAAAGTCGCGCGGGTGTTTTAAAACGTCCCCACCGGCATGGGGGGCTTCCTAGCAGCCCCCCAAACCCGGGTTGGGGGTCCGGGGGGTGCTGGCAAGCCCCCCATGCCGGTGGCGACGTTTTAAAACAGCCGCGCCGCCCCCAATCTTCGGCTCCTCGCTAGCGGGCAGGCAGGCGGCTCCTTGCTAGCGGGCAGGCAGGCGAGAGCTAGCGCCAGCGAACGGCTTGTCCGCGCTCGCTCTGGCCGCGAGAATGAACGGTGTGGGCGGGCGAAGGGCGGGCGGCAGCGAGGAGTTTGCGTGGGCGGTGGGGAAACTCCTTGCTGATGCCCGCTGCTCGCCCTCCCGCCAGCAAGAGGGGGAAGACTCAGGGAAGCCGCCCAGCAGCTGATCTGCCGGGCACCATCTACGCATGCGTGCCCATAGAAAAAAGGGCACGCATGCGCAGATGGTGTTTTGACTTCCGGGTTGAAAAATCGCGAATTACCCTGTTCGCAATGGTTGGGGACGCAATAACCGGGGGATCACTGTACTTAAATCGTGTTTTAGGCGTTGTAGTTCTAAGCTTTCTAGACCCAGGATTGTTAGTCTATTTTCATAGGGTATTCTGTTTCTAGTGGAGGAATTTTTGGCTGTGATGGCCTTCTGCAACCATCTGCCAGAGAAAATGGAGTTTGGGAGGGCCACCCGTAGCCCTCCAGAGCTCCCTTTTCACTGGCAGAGGCACTGCAGGACAGTCTTTTGCTGTTTCCAGGGCAGTTCTGTGGGCCAGATCTGGCCCCAGGCCTTGAGTTTGACACGCCTACCTTAGAGAGAGTGAGTGGCTAAAATTCACCTTGTGTGTTTTGTGGTGGAAGATGGTCTTGAATTTTGAGTTTCCATACTGTAACCTTGAATCATTCTAGTGTTAATTTGGCACTTTTGCCATTATATTAGAACACACTTCAGGCATTTTAAAGAATAAATAAGATTAATTAGAAGATTATTAATCAGGAATGCTTCCTGCTGGCTTCTAAAGTCAACATAAATGCTAAATTTTATTTTAAGAAAACGTTATTTAAAACATTTCTAACTTTGCAGGACTGGGGAAACTAATACAAATTTGCAAAACATCTAGATATTCCTCTGTTATCAAGAACAAGCTTAGTCACTTCTCCTGTCCCCTAAATTAAAAAGAGATTTATGAAGACTCCAGCCTAGCAAATGAAGAAATAAATTAAGTGTTAAATTCAAAATATTAATTGTTCCCTAATTCCTTCTCCTTTTCAAGAAATATGTTTAAAGAATATTTTGTAATAATTTTATTGAGAGGGATTTTCCCTAGAATGTATTTTAATATTTTTATATCTTAATGATCACTTGCATCTAAAACATCAGTTAATCTTTTTGCTCCAAGGAAACCCAAAGTTTCAATGGAAAAAGTCACTCCAGGATAGAAAATTCTGGGAATGTTTGTTTTAGCCAGATGACTCATCCAGTCACCTTCTTGAATCAATGGGTATACTGTATTTACCATTTTTAATTACGCTGCATTTAAAACCAGTATTAACACATCCAGTTCAGTGCACTGTAAACTGTAGATGTTTTACAGAGGGTGACTTCAAAGGTAACTCCACAAATAATACTAAGAATCCCTTGTGGAACAATGCCAAATCCATACACATACAACTAGTGACAGAATGGTTAATTTCACAGTACAGTAATTCTTAGCCTTTTATTCATTGATTTGACTAAAATTGAACTATGCTTCATACAACGTCATGTTAAACAGCATCATCATGCTGCCAGGCTAATATCGAAAACAAGCAGAGGCTTAATCTGTTTTTTATTCATGGTGATACTCATGGTCTATATTCCTGGAAATGAGAGCAGCAGAGGAGCTACATATCATATTAAATATTATTTGAATAACTGTTATTTGGCACAGAGAAAATATTATTTTACTGAACGAGTAGTAGATCCTTAGAACAAACTTCCAGCAGACATGGTTGTAAATCCACAGTAATTGAATTTAAACATGCTTGGGATAAACATATATCCATCCTAAGATAAAATACAGGAAATAGTATAAGGGCAGACTAGATGGACCAAGAGGTCTTTTTCTGCCGTCAATCTTCTATGTTTCTAAACCAATTGGATCAATCTAGATGTTGCTTTCCCCCAGTAATTCCAAGTTGGGACTGCACTTTTTCCAAGATACCCATCATCCTAAATAAAAATAATTCCTTTAATATTGGGCCCTTGAACATCCTCTTATTTTGCAAAGGCCTCTTTACAAAAGAAATTATATTTTGTTCTTTCACTGGAGAAGTATGCAGAGTAGCATACAGATAATAAATAAAGGCAATTTGTATCCAAACATAACAGGGGGAAAAATGAAAGTTGGAAATTAAAAATGAGAATAATACCAGAATGCCATTTTATAATAGTAGGGGAATCTTATAATGTCCAATTCTAATGTAAAGACTATGCTAGTATGATATTAATATATATATGAAGCTGTAAATGCCTGATACAAAGAGCATTTGTATGCAGTAACTATTATTTACATAGTAGTAGGTAATGTATGTTATGTATGTATTCTGGAATTTAATTATGATTTATTCTACTAATATACATTTGCTTTTTTGCATAGGAAGATACTTACATAGCAAATAGCAGCTAATTCCTGGCGTAGATTACTTGCATCCAAACTCGATGTTGTTTTCACTGGGTTAACTCCATTATCGTAAACTGTAAACTTAGTCCCCATGAGATTTGACCTATGATTGAAGTAAAAGTATAATCACTGTCCTGTACTAAATATGGTACTTTATTATTATGAAAGCTGGAATTGTGTTTCCCCTAAACCTGGAGTGGGGAACTATGGCCCTTTTATGACTTATGGACTTCGACTCCCAGAATTCCTGAGCCAGTTAAAAAAAGGTATGAACTAGAACTAGGAAAATTCAAGTCTGCAGAATGTTTGATGGTTATTTGGTTATTTGCTTGCAGATGATTTGTTACCTAAGTACGCAATATCATCAGTGCTAGTGAGTATAGAGCTTATTCCCCTTTACCTACATGCAAAGACTATGAAAGTTTACAAAAATAACGAGGCTTGAATTGCTTTAAATCTCAAACCATTTTACACAACATTTTAAAAGTAGATATTTACCTTAATTTTCCAATGAAACTCTCTCCTCCTCGTGACAGGTCTGTTGGGTCAATGGAGATGAGGTAATTTGAGGTTTTGCTCTTTTTCCGTTTCCTTCCAGCTAATAAAAATACCTAAAACATATATATAATTTTTTTTAAGTCAAATTCTAAGCAAAATCTGGTGGAACCATTGAAAAAAAGAAATCATGAGGACTTTTTCTTGAAAATACTAAAAAAAATGAGAATTAGTAAAAATGAGTGGAAAAAAACAGTAGCGAATTTTTCTCTCTTGGATCCATTATTGCTGATTTAAATAATTAACCTAGAACATTTTGTTAAAGATTTACATTCTATTTAAATAGTCTTCTTTTAATGAAAGGAAAGCATTTTCCAGTTCAGATCAGAATGCAGAATCCCACTGTAAATAATTTGAAGAATCCAAACGTGGAATTATCTAAGAATAAAGTACACTTTAAACAGTGTATTTAAAGCATTATTTATTCTCATTTATTCTTTTTTATTTTTCAAGGAGTTTCAATTTATCAACGACATTATGTCTAGACAGCATAAACAGAATGAAATTCACCAGGCAAGCAACAAGGGATAATTTTCCAATTTATCTTCCCAAAGCATTTGTAGCACTCAATCTACATCTATATTTTCTTCTCATGGAATGTAAGATGACCCACCACTCATCAATTACCTATCAATTCATAGGTAATTATTTGCCAGTAGGGGGTGGACTTACCTCCCAGTTGGGCAAATACAGTATTGTGGAGTCAGCCTTCATGAATCTAACTATCCAACTGCAAAGGATAACACAACATTTAAATTTTTAAAAAATCATTTTCAGCTTTAGGCTGGACTCATCTGGTGGATTGCAATGTACCAATTCGCAATAAGGTTTCAGCCTGCATATCAAAGCAGACTAAAAGAAGAAAATGGTATTTAATGAGAGAGTGTGCAGGCAGAAATTTCCAAGTTCAGTCCCTGTTGGGATAGACACAAGAAATAAATATCCCAACAGAAATGCCTCTATTGCCTCTGAAAATAACTTGATGTACTGTTTATTGCTCAGGGAGTTGTCATAACATGAATTTTCCATGAAAATTAGTTAGATGACACATTGCCAGTTTCAGAGTCTCTAGAGACAATGTAAATACACTCAATACCATTCAATCATAACATATACGATTGCCAGCCTTACTCTCACTTCATTGTAATGTTACATTAACAGAATCTTGCAAGTTTGAATATGCATCTGTTCCTCTTCTCCCCCCCCCCCCCCCACCTTTACAGTCCCATAAACTAGGAAGGGTCCCTTCTAATCCTTCTACTCCATTCCTTCTGTGGTCTTCGCTGCCTCTTATCTGACAATTGTCTAGTCTGGGGCTTTTCCTCTTGTCTCCCAAAGGCATTCTCACAGACCAATACACCTATAGACCAATTCCATCTAACTCTAAAGGGCAAGAAAAAGGGAAGTTGGTTAATCAAACCTCTAAACAAGAACAATTTTCCCCTCCTTGAAATTAAATAGCAAAGGAGTACTTTATAAGTTACATTATGAGGGTGGATTTACTTGTTGAAGAAGGAAAGAACAGACCTCACATCCCCTCCATATTGTAATGAAATTTGTCAGGAAATAGAAACTCTAACACACATAGACCTTTAGGGATATTAAATAAGTATAGTAAGTAAATAGCATAGTGTCAGAATTTTACTTCATTTGTGCCCAAGGCAAGCACCTGACTTCCTTCAAAATTTATCTTTTTTTCCGAAACCTTGCTAGACGCTGTTACCCTCTGATCATTTTTCCTCTTTTGCAACTTACTTCTTTTCTTTCAGCCAGATATCCATCTATGTTCATATCTTTGTTTGTGTTTTCTAAGAAACTTTGTTTTTTAAAATGGATATTCCTGTTTCTTGGTTTGTAGCTCTTCTAGCTAAAATGCAAACTGGCAACAGGCTAGGTGAAACTTAGGCCTCTTCAAATTAATTACTACTGAGCCTTAGAATTAAGATGCCTGGCTTTTAACAAAGCAGCAGAAAAGGATGAAAGTGTGTTCCTTCTTTTGCTCTTACTCTAGTTCTGTCTATTGCAGGAATTTACTCAAATTTACTCAATGTACTCAAATGGAGTCTAAAAGGGAGGGCACCACCACTCTAGCAGACTCTTCTCCTGTTTAATAACTTAATGTCATGAAATCCTTTTTGATATTCAGCTTCAATTTACAGTACTTTCTCTCAATTAGTTGGTCCTTTGTCTGCCGCTAGAATCCAAAAAGTTCTTATTCTTCTTTATAACGGCCTTTTAAATATTTCTAAATTGTTTGTGTCCTTATCTCTCCTTAGCCTTTTACCTTTGCAAGTTAAACATCTCCAGCTTCTTTAACCTCTCACCCCCTCTTGGATTTTTGACCCTTTGTCATTCTAGTAGCATTTCTCTCAACTCATTCCAACTTAGAAGTGGACACAATATTTGAAATGCGGTCCAAACAATACAAAATACAGTCACACTACTATCCTCCATGATCTGGATGCAATGATTCTACAAATGCTGTCCAAGATTGCACTGCCTTTCTTAGCAGCTGCTTACTCTTGTACAAATGATACTATTTCCAGATCCTTTTTGCATGTCTGCTATTAAGCCAGTTTCCCCAACCTTATATGTACACATTTTATTTTTCCGACCCAAATGCGGGAAGGCTTACATTTGTCATGGCTGAACATTCCCCTGTTCAAGCTTCCTGAGGTCATTTCTTCCATTCCATGTAGATAATTAGCATATTCTTCTTCTAAAATTGCAAGCATAGCATCTTCCTGGCAAATAACTATCACTGCTCCCTCTACACTCATGCTCCACTGTCCAGCATTTGAAGTTAACACGTTCCTTTTGCTAAAGAGCCATGGAAAATGGAAGTGATGTGCCGATGTCTGGAGGCTGTTAGGGTTTGGATGGGTGTTAACAGGCTCAAACTCAACCCCGATAAGACGGAGTGACTGTGGGTTTTGCCTCCCAAGGACAATCCCATTTGTACATCCATTATTCTTGAAGGGGGGGATTCTTGACCTCTCTACATGGGACTATGTTTGAAGAATGTTTGGAGACTTCAGCTAGTCCAAAATGCAGCCGCAAGAGCTGTCATGGGTTTACCAAGGTTTGCCCATGTATCTACATTGCACTGTGAGCTGCATTGGCTGCTGGTTGGTCTCCGAATGCAATTCAAACTGTTCGTTACTACCTATGAAACATTACATGGCTTAGGACCAAGTTATCTACGGGACCGTCTCCAGCTTCATGTATCCCAGTGACCGGTCAGAGCCCACAGAGTCAGCCTTCTCCAGGTCCCGTCAGCCAAGCAATGCCGGTTGGCAGGCCCTAGGGAAAGGGCCTTCTCTGTGGCAGCTCCAACTCTGTGGAACTAACTCCCCCTAAAGATTCGCACTGCCCCCACTCTCCAGGCCTTCTAGGAGGCCTTAAAAACTCACTTGTGCCATTGAGTTTTAACATTTGCTACAGACATTAATTTGAAGTCGACTGGGGGTGAGTGTATGGTTTTAAATGGGTTTTAGATTATTCATTGGGTTTTTAAATTATTAATTTTGGACTTGTATTTGCATTTGTTTTTGTATTTTGTGCCTTTATATGTTATAAGCCGCCCTCAGTCCTTGGAGAGGGGTGGCACATAAGTCCAATCAAATAAATAAATAATAAATAAAACTCCCCTATTCTTGTCTGTTCTTTTGTTTTTGAGTTTCCAATTGTATCTCCTTTTTCTAAAAAGTTTGTCACAGGGGCTGGATAAATTCATGGAAGATAGGACTTTCAGAAGTTATCATTTATGAAGTTCAATGTTAGCTGTATGTCAGGAGCAGCCTGCCAATCAGCTGCAGGACAACAATGGATGGGGGGATGGTATATGAACACTCCAGCATCTGATTAGTTATTGCAAGAAGCAAAATGCTGGACAAAGACAGACTTTGCCCAAACCAGCAGGGAAGTTCTTATTGTTGAGACTGAGTGTTGTGGAAGGTTCAGTAATTGAATGGCTGATACATCATAAACAATTTAGTACTTACACTGTAATCATGAAGAATGTATGACACAGAGGAGGTTCATATTCTAGCTCTCATAAACAATGTTGACTTAATTTAATGGGACTTACAACAAAAAAGATTGTAGCCTAAAACATGTCCGTATAGTTTTACTTTTTCTCAGATATCCTTTCTTGCTTTTTGGGACATGCTGCATTTTCATCTATATTTTCCCATCTCATTATAAATACTTGCGATAGGGATACAACCTTCCCCTCCCATTTAAAAATACGTATAATTATGCAAGTTCTAGGTTCTGTGTGCTTTCTATACCCTTACATTTTTGACAGGCAAAAAAATATGCTTTATGACCTTTTTACCATCCTCCCTTTCTAGATGGAGGTAATAGGTAGGGTACATTCCACGATCCATTCCCTTCTTGTCTCTTGTGATTCGGCATTTGACAGTAACTCCCTGAGGAGCAGGTCTCACAGCAAACTCCTCCAAATCGTCCACATCTATTACAGGGTTATTGGTTGAAGGGCTGGGCCCTGATGCTGTTTCCTAGGAGAGTAAGAAAAGTTGCCTCACTTTAAAATACACAAGTAACCGTTGACGTAGAGATAAATCTCAATGGAAATTTGGTACTATAGAGGTAACATAAGAAACTCAGAACATACAGGCACACAAAAGAATATGTGGAGAAATGTAATGCAATTTTACAAAACTGGATGTGATCTGGAAAGATGTACTGAATGTTGTTTTTGTTGTTGTTGGTGATCTGGAAAGATGTACTGAGTGTTGTTGTTGTTGTTGTTGTTGTTATTATTATTATTATTTACATTTGTATGCTGCCACTCTCTGGAGACTCGGAGAGGCCTTGAAGAATGTGCCTTGAAGAACCACCTTGTGTTGCTTTTCAGCCTACTGATTATCTCTTATCAAGCCTCTTCAGGTGCTATAAACATCACATGCTGTTATGCAGTGCATAAATGAAATGCAGTAAAGCAGCACAAGAGCAGCCTGCTTCTCTTTGATCCTGGAATCAAGAGAGGGGTATTCTTTGCAAAGGATGTTTCCAGGAAATGCTTCACTCAAACCTTTGCTGGAGCAAAGAACACCCTTTGAAAATTTACAAAGTCTTGCTGGAAGATTTTAGGATGATAACCAGCTCAGAAGAATTGTAATAGGTTTTAGTTGGTCTTAGGCCTGCAGCCTAGTATAGCATCACTTAGGTGGTAGCAGCTTAATGGTTTCAAAACAAACCTGAAGAAAAGGAATATTATATGGTGCCACTGAGAGAATTGGCTCTGGGGCATGGCAGTCCTGGGTTGCTGCTGGTTCCAGCGCCCAGGCTGCCAAGTAACTAATGGGTCTATAGAACCAGTCCGAACCAGTAGAAACCCATCTATTGTGACCTGTTCATGTCCTGCGCAACTAGCAATGAATCCAGAAGACCCAGAGGCAGTGATGTCGTGGTACAAGCAGCCTGTGTACCCGAGCCTGAGAGCGAATAGGACGTGGTGTCAGAGGCTGAAGAGCAACCAGGGCCTTCTGCACCTATTGAGATGAGTGGCTGGGGAGAAGAGGAGGAGCCTGTTCTTGATGCTAGAACTCACAGGACCTTTAGGAGGAGGCTTACTCGTGAGTACCACTACTGGCTACTGGCGCATGCCCTCAGGCTATTTAAGGTGGAGTCATGCGACGCTTTGGTGCAGAGGATGCCACCGTTTCCTTCCAGACTCTTGCTGCATCTATTATCTCTGGCTTAAAAGAACCACATTCTTGTCTGCATTAATTACCTCCGGGCTTCCAGCCAACCTCTGTAAGCCTATGATAAGGAACTGAGCTACAATCTAGTAATTGTAGTTGTATTTAACCTATTCCTGGGACTCTGCCCAACTGCTAAGACATTATTAGCATCGTGGTGAGGACTTTATAGATTTTACTTTCTTTTAGAAGAGACTGCTAAATGTTTTATTACTAATAAACTCTTAATACTAAATCCAGTGCTGTGCATCTTATTTTGGAGGGCTCGATGTTGGGACAGGATATCACTTCTGGGCTTCACTGACTTTCTAAACTTTAGAAGGTATTCATGGAGCCTCTTCTAAGTTTCAATACTAAAACCATTTCTTTCTTTCTTTCTTTCTTTCTTTCTTTCTCTTTCTTTGTGCTTTGTATACATGAAGAATTAATAGACTAAATTGCAAAAAATGTGTGTGGAAGCATTTTCTTGTTCCATCTTCACAACTATGGAATTTAATACAATAGATAAGGTGCTACATTTGCATCCAAAGAATGAAAAGGGTAAATAAAATAAGAAATGATTCTATACTTTAGCAAGGAGCTCAGGACCGACATTAAATATTTTGATGAGGAGAACTGTTATGAAGAATCCATGCAGATAAGTCAACATTACTTTAAATGTCTTGTTTAGATAATTCTGATATATTTTTAAGTCCACCGTATCAGATCACTCACCTTATTTGATTTCTTGCTTGTTGCAGAGCCTGGTCGGGTATTACTATTTAACTGTGAAGAACTTGAGCTATCTTCATCCTCTTCATCCTCCTCTTCATCAAAATTCATGCTACTTGAAATGCCTAAGAGATAGCCATTATATTTTAAGACTATATAACTATTGCATAATCAAACTGCTTACTCTCAGAACATGAATTTTATTTACTATATCAGAGCCTCTCCTCTTCATCAGTTTTGAAGTGCTAGAAATAGCATACCTTTGATTGCACCAATTTATGTTTCTCTTATTAGTCGCAGTTACCTATCAGTATGATGTTTTAAGGCCTTGTAAGATCTACTAATGTCTGCTCATATCCATAGTCTCACAATATTAACAGTATTGACAGTAGTTAAGAAGTGGGACTTGGGCAAAATGTAACTAAATGTTATTTTTTCTTTCAACTCGATTCATTGAAAAATAAATGAAATCTAAAGACCAGCATTTTATTTCCTAAAATAAATCAATATGTTTTGGAAAGAATATTAAATTAAATATTTGGTGCATTTCTGTCTAATCTATATTTCCTGCCCAGTTAATTTATCTACCAAATAACAAGGGTCCCTAGAAGCTTCATGGAGAAATAACATAGATTAGTTAATGGCAAACCTTGGTGTTACCAGCAAACATTTTAAGCAGATAAATTCAATCCAGGACCAAACAAGTGTATGGCATACAAAATATCTACCAGATTTTTTTTAAAAAAAAATCCTTTTATTGCTTGTTAAATGATATGTGGAGAGGCACTAACACTGAAGGAATCAGACATATTTCAAATATCAATTGGAGTGGAGCTAATTGGGTGCCAAGCATGACTATCTGCTGTATTTTTTGAATCTTGCTTACTGCTAGTAGCATATCCCTGGATTCAAACCATTAGCATTTTTTGTATGGAGAGGCTGGTATGGAGGGGCTGGTAAGTATATAATGCTTTGCAGACTTCATAATTTACTAGCCCTAAGCAACACCTACCCACAAAGTATATGAATTTTGTTATCTGACAATTCTATAAGGATACATACCGGTCCAATTTTGCAAGTGTGTGTGTGTATTGATAATGATGATGACATAAAAAGGCATAGGTCTACTTTTGCTCTCCCCTGCTCATATCCTGCAAACACCATGATGAAAAAAGCCAAAAATATTTGAATATTTCAATGAATTCTTACCTTTTTTCTGCATTGTTATTCTAAGGTCTTGTTTGCCTTGTTGGCTGGTGGCTAACACTTCTCCATCATCCTCATCATGGCAAGATTCCCCAACAGTAAGAATTTGAACTTGGCTCCCTGCTATCTGCGCTTCATCTTGAAAAGCAGCTGGACCATCAATACCTACCAACCAAGAATTCTCACATAAATTGCATAATAAAAAAATTTAAAGTGCCAGATCATATAGCGCCTTTTTTTTGGAGTATAAGATGCACCTTTTTCCTCACTAAAAAAGGCTAAAAATTTGGGTGTGTTTTATACTCTGAATCTAGTTTTCTTTTTTTCTACAGCTCTAACTAGCTGCTAACAATCTTCCCAGCTCTTACCTTGTAAATTTTTTTATTGTTACTCTCTGCAAATAATGTTTCTTTCCAGCCCTAACCAGGTACTAAAGATTTTCGCAGCTCTTAGCAGCTTGCAAGCTCTTTCATTGTTATTCTCTCCGAATAAGGTTTTTTTAAAGCCCTAACCAGAGGATAAAATAATGTGCTGAAGCTGACTAGACTAAGGATACTAGCCAGATGATATTTTTTTTCCTATTTTCCTCCCCCAAAACTAAGATGCATCTTATACTCTGAACAAACAGAAGCAAACAAGGTTCTTTTATAAGGTGGCAATTAGCCAGCTAAGCACTAGATGGCAAAAAAGATCCAGCCCTATTACATTTATTTAGAAGTTTCAGATTTATTTGTTAGTTAAGAATTTTAGTCTACTTTTCCTTCAGGAATGTGGTGCATATCTCTTTTTAAAAAATTGTCATAACTGTTGTGCAAGCTAAACTGGACTAAAAAATATTGTTTTGCCTGAAATCATCCCAGAGCTTCCATCTGAGGGTGGACTTGAATCCTTGTCTCCAAGTTCCTATTGTATTATTTTATCCTATTTTATCCAAGGTCCTATTGTATTATTTTATCCAAGGTCCCATTGTATTATTTTATCCAAGGTCCTATTGTATTATTTTATCTACAGTACTACAGCTTGAAAAACAGGGCCAGGGCTCTAAATGATATGAACAGACCAACAATTCAATTTCATAAATGTTAAGCTGCAAGAAAAAGAAAAGTCCAGAAAAAAACAGAACTATTAAAACGCCAAAATACCGTAGGTTATTGGAGGTGCTATACTATTGTTAGAAACAGAATAAATACTCTAAAACTAATTTGTTATTAAAACTGCATTATGAAATTCTACCACACAAGCACTTGTAATTCTTTAGTTTAGGATCTGCTTCCAATTAAAGCAAAAGTGAACTTGTGTAAGCAGTTTTGATTCAGCCCTACTGCATACATAACTGCAAAATAAACAAACTAGTTTTGGCGGATGTAGAGCTGGCTGCTGCTCTTTTCCTTGGAATATTTAATATACTCAAAAGCCTAGTGTCTCCACCGTGGTGACATCTGCACATTAGAATTCCAAAGCATGACTTAAAAAACTCCAGCCCTACTGAAAGCTGGCTCTGTAATTCTTGAATGGATTGCTTTAAAATAAGAATGATCAGAAAATAGCAGTTAAAAAAAGGTGCCTTGTCTTTCTTTTTTTCAATAAAATTTACTTTTGTGTACAGCTTACCAGAAAGTCACTTCATCAGCAAGTCTTTGATTTAATTGAAATCTCTTCATTTTGTTTTTGTTTTGTTTATTTTCCAACATCCCTCCCTCCCTCCCCCTTGCCTCTTATCTCTTGATTTTCAAGTGACACATATTTTAAAACTGTAAATAGCCAATAGGAGCATTGTATTTTCAATGACGTGATTTCTATAAGAACATGGTTTTAGATAACAGGATTGTTCAAGGAGGAGGTATTTTTTGGTGTATCATCTACTGAATTTCCATAGCATTCTGCCAAAAGCAGCACCTCGTAATGGATGGATTTATTGCAACTTAACACAGAATCAGCAACCTTGGAGGTCTTGTAGTCCAGGGGTCAGCAATCTTAAAAACTTTTGCTTCAGTGCATGCACAGAGGGACAATTTTCCTTCTGCACATGCTCAGAGAGCCGAAAATCACCAAAAATTAGGAAAGAATGGCAAAGACAGACTGGAGCCGCCACACCAAAATTGCAGACCACTTCTGTAGTGGTGCAACAGACTGCACGGGTAGGAACCCACATCTGCCAGAGCCACAAAACCAGGGTGGGCATGGCCAACTCCCTCCCTCCTCCTTGCCTCTTATCTCTTGATTTTCAAGTAACCCATATTTTAAAACTATAAATAGCCAATAGGAGCATTGTAACTGAATTTAAACATGCCTGGGATAAACATATATCCATTGTAAGATAAAATACAGGAAATAGTATAAGGGCAGACTAGATGGACCATGGGGTCTTTTTCTGCCATCAGAATGTTTCTATGTTTCTATGTCACTCCCATTAAGTCCATGACACACACACACACACCACCGCCACACCTACCCAGGTTTTGTGGCTCTATGTTTTATTCTCTATGAGAAAATAGTATCTCTCTCTTTTCCCTCCCTCACTCTCAACCTTTTCTCTTTGTGCTGTGGAATGATTGCCACCCCCAGTGGAGGCTTCTTTTCAGGCAACTCTCATCCCCCTCTCGTGACTTCCTGACTGGCTGTGGTGCATGTGGGATGACCCTCTTTCAAGCAAACACCAAGCCGCAGCAAAGGTGCATGTAGAGGACGGGCGGCTGCTCGCTTAAGGAGGACCTTTGGACACGGCTTCTCTCCTGCCCTAAGGATCCCCCCATTGCCTTGCCATATCCCATGCCACTCCCCCTCCGCAGCTCTTCAGCTGAGGAGGAAGGATTTGAACTCCAACCTGAAACAGCAGGAAGCGAGGGCTGCCTTTCGCGGAAATGTGGCATGAAGGCAACTACAGGGCCGCTTCTCTCCTGTTCTGAAGGATCTAGCCATCACCATGGCATGCCCCCCCCCCCCCAATGAGAGAAGGAAGGAGAGGAGACTCACTGGAGCGAAGGCAGTCTTCGCTTCCTGTCACTTGGGCTGGAGCTTACACCCATCCCGCCTGGCCAAAGAGCTGGGGGGGGGGGAGCATGGTAAGGCAATGGCCAGATCCTTAGGGCAGGAGAGAAGCTGCATCCTAAGATCTTCCTTAAGAGAGCAGCTGCCCACCCTCCATGTTCACCTTTGCTGCACTTTGGCGCATGTGCTGCACTTATCCACACATGTGCACCCTCCTGGCCCTGCCACAGCCAGCCAGGGAGTAGCGAAAGGGAGAAGAGGGTCACCCAAAGGGAAGTGTCCACCGAGGGAAGCTATGTTCCTCAACCAGAGCTGGAGAATCAGCTCTGGCTGCTTCTCCATTCCTGTCGTCGCTCTTACCTTCTTGATGAGGAAGGAGAGGTTGAGGCCAGCCAGTGATGGGACAGGGAGCCACAGCAGGGGCCCCAAAGAACTGCATGAGGCTCCAGAGCCATAGGTTGCCAACTCCTATTCTAGTCCAATTCCCTGCTCAGGCGGGAAACTCAATACCATTCCAGACAATGTCCAGTCTCTTCATAAAAGCCTCCAGTGCTGCATTACCCATAACTTCTGGAGGTAAGTAATTCCACTAATTAACTGTTCTAATGTCTCTTTAATTCTAGGTTGGTTGTCTCCTTGATTAGTTTCCATTCATTGCTTCTTGTCCTGCCTTTAATTGCTTTGGACAATAGGTTGATCGCCTCTTAGATAATGGAACATCGTTATCATGTACCTTGTTTAATTTTATATGCTAAAGTTGTGCTTAAAAAAGCACTACTGAGATGCAGGAAATTCTCAAATGTTAAGAGTTGGAATCAAATACCAAGGAACTACATTCATTATTCAACCTAACAAAATAGGTTTCTACAATAGATAGGATTAGCCTAAGATTGCAAGTCAATGCCTACAGATGTCCAAGCTATTTCTTATTCATTAATTAATTCATTAACTCATTCATTTATTCAGTAATTCATTAATTCATTCACTCATTCGATGGCTTACAACAATATAAAACATAACAATATAATAGAAAAGAAGTCAATATTGAGATTCAACACACTAAAATTACAAAACAATAAAATCCCATTATACAAACCTGCAAATCAATCCAATCAACCTATAAGCTATTCCTTATACTCATTCCCACATTTTAAGGCTTACTTTGTGTTGTGGTTCAGCCTGAGGCTCCTCAGGGACCGGCTGGATCTCTGCCGGATCCATGCCCAGAGGAGAAGGACAGTGAACAGGAGGGGGAGGACCAGGCAGACGGGGGAGAGGAACGTCAGGAAGAGGAGGAGGGAGAGCAGCCTGAGACACCCCCGGGGGGGGGGGGGGCTCTCCCCAGCTAGTAGCCTGGATTCATTGGATGAAGACGCACAGGCTATAATAGACATGACACAGCGACGAGCAGCTCAAAGACGGGGCCAATTAGAAAGGTATTTCCATCCCTGAATTGGCAACAGCTGGGTTTGGGTGTGGTTCTCCTCAGCAGGGTTGAAAAGGCAGGCCCGCTCTTACAGTCTTGTGGAGAGTTATCAATTGGGAGTCCTGTGACCTTGCTTCGATCCTCGGCGTCCCTGATCTTGGCTTGTGGCCTAGAAGTCTGGAAGACTTGGGGGAGGCGTGGGTTTTATTATCTCCAGCGTTGTTTTTGCCAGCAAGAATCCTGTTTTATTGCCTGGCCTTCATGAAACCTCTGTGAAGCTTCATAGTGTTCCTGTCTGTAAGAACAGTTTTTGTTACCTGTGTTTGCTTTGAATTATATAAACTGCCTTTGCTTTTTACCAGTGTGTCTGGATACTCTTTTTGGTTGGTGTTGGCGTCTGGGGGGACCCAGAAAGAACACTTTGATTATTGCTGAGCATAAACTATTTGCAACTTTTCTCCTCAGCTTTTTAAAAATAATATTTATTTATTTATTTATTTATTTATTGGATTTCTATGGCCTCCCTCTCCGAGGACTCGGGGCGGCTCACAATATTTTTTATTTGGAAGAAAACTTCCACATCGTAGGGCCTACTTAGCAAATAATTGTTCTGATATAAATTATTTTTAGCAAGAAATTCTTCGCATGTGGCTCACAGATACAAATATCCACTCATGTGCATAAGACAGTGCTTTCTCTACACATATCATGTCTTTGCATGCAGTACCAATTTTCTAAGGTTTGGAAACATTGATGACTTATGGCTACAATTGAGCTCAAACTGTTGCTAAGCAAGACAATTGTTAAGTGAGTTTTGCCCCATTTTACATCCTTGCTTGCCACAGTCTTTAAGTGAATCAGCCCAGTTATCAAATTAGTAACACAGTTTTTAAATGAACCTGGCTTCCCTGTTGACTTTGCTTGTCAGAAGGTCGCAAAAGATGATCAATCACATAATCCCACTGCAATTGTCATAAATATGAACCAAGTGAATTTTGATCATTTAATTAAATTTTGATCACATGGTCATAGGGATGCTGCAACAGTTGTATGTGTAAAAAATAGTTATAAGTCACTTTTTCAATGCCATTGTTAACTTCAAACAGTCACTAAATGAAAGGCTGTAAGTCAAAGACTATCTGTATTTAACCCCATCACAACCACCAATAGTGGAATCTCAGCAAAATAAAATCATTCCTTCAACCTACAACTATCATATTTCATTGCCTGCTCAGACCACGTTCTCAAAGTTCAAATACTCCTATTTACCCCAAAACATCAATCTTGTGATTGGTGGGCTGAGAGTGAGTGATTGGCCCAAAATCACGCAGATAGCTTTCATGCCTAAAGTGGGCCTAGAACTCAAGCTCCTGATTTCAAGACCAAAACATTAGGCATTACCAGTATGATACATGGTGATATATATTACTGTAATATTGTTATTACATATTGATACACTAGTGCTATATAAATATACATTTAAATTAAGTTGTTATTAACAGCCCTTTACTTCAGGCTTTTTACCCAATTTCATTTTTAAGCAGAATTCTGCCTTTTTTAAATGCAAACTAGACATCAAAAATTAGCTTTTGAATATACTATTTAAAAATTAAATATAGCATTAATTTCTAATAAGGGCAGATATGTAGCCCATTGTTTAAAGAATAAAAATCAAGGCATCTTTGGCCAGGTCTGTAACTACAGTAAAAGAAAAAGTTGCATTGTATAAGAACACCTGCCGTATTTGGCTCTGTCTCAATAAATTTATAAGAGGGTCTTTCATGAATGAGA
The DNA here is from genome assembly GCF_031021105.1 of Erythrolamprus reginae. Lineage (NCBI taxonomy): Eukaryota > Metazoa > Chordata > Lepidosauria > Squamata > Dipsadidae > Erythrolamprus > Erythrolamprus reginae. The sequence continues at coordinate 123,615,834 of NC_091950.1, forward strand.
TTCAGAAAACCATTCAATGAACATTGTGTACAGTCTATTGAATATAGAATTAGAAAATACACCAGCACTTTAGCTAAAATGAATAGCCTTTACAAAATCAGAAATGAAATGAATGTTTGTTAGCCAAGCATTGTATAATGTTATTTCTCTGCATAACTTAAAAATTAATCAGAACACTTTGGATAAGAAGGTATGTTATCTATATACTGTACCTATTTTAAGAGACACCGGGTGAAGGTAGCATTTTGCAAATCTGCATGCATCTTCAGAAACAAATACATTCAAATCAGATTTGTAAGTTCAGCAACTTTAATTTAGTTCAGCAACTTTAAGGATTTGGGGGATTTGAGACACCTTTCCCCCAGGCTTATTATAATTTATGTTTGGTATGTATGTGCTGTTTGGTTTTTAATTATGATAGGGTTTTAAGGTTTTTTTAATATTAGATTTGTGCCAGTATAATATTGTTTTTATCGTTGTTGTGAGCCGCCCCGAGTCTTCGGAGAGGGGCGGCATACAAATCTAATAAATTATTATTATTATTAATTATAATTATTATTAACTTCTTGTCCAAAATAATAAAAACAAAGGTTGAGCTTAGTCAGTACAGCAGCAGCAATGTGAGAATCTTGCCAAAACCAGGGATGATATGATATTACATGGTTTGCATTTGTACAACAGAATCAAAATCATAATGTGCGTTTTATCACAGTCTCCACCACCCTTATTCCATTATCCCTGAAAAAAAATGTACTCCTCTCAGCCCAGGTTATTTGGAATAGCAAAAGTGTGAGAATGAATTGATTCCAATATGGAAAGTACTATGTCCAAAGTACACAGATTCTGGCGAGGGCATGGAGCATTAGATGGAAGAATGAGGACAGCCTTTATGGAGAGATTGATGGCCGGATGCTGGATCTCTCCAGAGAAAGGAGAGATCATAAGATTGCCCACATGTACTCCAGGCAGCTGCTTCTCATAAACAGCCTACCGGAACTTTCTACAGTCAGCTTATAAATCAAGCAGCTGGAAGTCGGAGGGTTCCAGCTAAGCTCACAGTTGTACAACCTATATGTATTCATAAAGCTCGATCATGCCTCATTTCTAAATCCCTTTTGGAATTACTTTTTTTTTTTACTGCCTTTCAAATATTAATAACTTTTGAAATGGTAAGTTTTTATTGCATTCATTATGTGAGTCTCCTTCTTAGCAAAATAAGTTTTAAATATGATTTAAGGATTTGGGGAGAAAATACTTTTAGGAATAAACAGCAAAAAGGTTGTTTAAAATGTTATTTTGGGAAAGTTAAAAATGAACTAAGGATCCAGATGGATTTGGATTTGAAATAAGTCTCTCAAATTAATTATAAGAATCCATTCTTTGGGAAATTGCCATTACACGGGAATTACAAAAGAGACATGTTAAAAAATGAAAGGATTTTCTGAGAAGGGACAAAGAAAAAAATAAAGCCATATCAAATTCTAGGACCTTATTTGGAAGAATTAAAAACCAGGATTGTTGAAAATATAAGGAAGGAATATAAACTTTCATTATTAAAAGTTTAGTAGATGCTTGAAACAAACTTCCAGCAGACGTGGTTGGCAAATCCACAGTAACTGAATTTAAACATGCCTGAATATAAACATACCGTATTTTTCGGTGTATAAGACGTACGGGTGTATAAGATACACCCAGATTTTAGAGGAGGAAAACAAGGAAAAAAGTATTCTGAACCAAATGGCGTAGTATTATATTGTTTAATAAAATATCAGTGTAGCAGAATACTTTTTACAACCATGTATACTTATTACAAACTTCAAACTTGACGCTTCAAGACTTGTGGACTTTAGCTCCCAGAATTTCTCCACCAGTCATGCTACCTTAGGAATGGGAGTTGTAGTCCACAAGCCTTAAACATGCCAGGTTTGAAGACCCTTGCACGCCTAACCCCTAACCCAGGGGTCTTCAAACTTGACAGCTTTAAGACTAGTGGACTTGAACTCCCAGAATTCATCCACTAGTCATTTTACCTGAGGTTCTCAGGCGTCCTCCGCCGCACGTCTTTTACCTGGCCGAAGATTGCCGGAAGCACCTGTGGCTGCCTTGCACGGAGCTCCCCACCCCAAGAGATGAGCACTGGTATTAAACTGAGAGAAAAGCGCTTTTGGAGTGCAGGATAAAATGGGGGTGCGCGGGGCGGGGGGAGACTGAACTCCCAGACAGAGAATCAGTCACACAGGAGACTTGGAAACTAGCGCAGACACCACTTGATGCTGAAGCGAAGGACAGAAGGAGTTCTACCATCCCTCTTTGCAACCAGGGCTAGTATGTGCGGCCAGCGGCAGGATGGCCTCAGATGGCAGTGGTGGTTGGCAAAGGGCACACCAAAGAAAGCTGCCTCAGCCAGAGAGAGGCAGCCCCTGCCCAGCCCCTGCCACAGCCGCTCGCCCGAGCCACTTTTCCGCCTGCTGGGAAGGCTCCTCGGGCAATGCCTGTCGGTCTCCCGCAGGGAGGGAAGCAGCCATGGGCTGCCAGGCGACCTCGGGGACAGCCGCCGAAGCACGGGAAGGCTGCCGCTGTTGCTACTGACCGCTGCCCAACTCCTCCCCCCCCCCCAGCATTCGATGTATAAGACCCAGCTTTGAGGCACTTTTTTGAAGTAAAAAGGTGCGTCTTATACACCAAAAAATACGGTATATCCATCTTAAGATAAAATATAGGAAATAGTATAAGGGCAAACTAGATGGACCATGAGATCTTTTTCTGCCCTCCATCGTCTATATTTCTATATGATCAAGGTTAAAATAGATTCAGAGCTGTCTCTGGTAACCTTTAGACGTGCTGTTCAGAAATTAATGGTGAGCTTTTAGGATTTTATTTATGGTTACAAGTTGAAATATGAGAAAATCATTTGTTGTATTTTAAGAGAAAGTGATATATTACTAAAATTGTTTATATCTGTGATGACAGGGAAAGTTACCTCTGTATATATTTCTTTTCTATTTTTCTTTCTATTCATTTTCTGTGCTTTCTATTTTTTTCTTTTTCTTTTTTGTTAGTTTGTATTTTTTCAATTATAATCTTTTATAAAAATATTTTTTTTTAAAACCCAAATAATTTAATATGAACATATACACCATGGTTCTGAAGCAGCTTGGAGACCTCTGTGTGTACCATCTGTTAAAGTAAAAACAATTATGCAAAGACATATTTCATTAAATGTATTTCAGCTAATTTGTTCCTTAGAAAAACTAGGGCTGATCTTGCTGTGATTATGGAACCTAGGCAAGACTGCATATTAAGCAATGAAATCTCTTATGCCTCAATATTTCAGCTGCAATTTAAATTCTCATATATATATTAGAATAATCCCACTAATCTAGATATCTAAATCCAAGCAAGAACATATGCCACAACTATCTTCATCAATTTAATCACAATTTAATCACAATTGTGTTAGACCAGGGGTCTCCAAACTTGGCAATTTTAAAACTTCTGGAGTTCAACTCCCAGAACTGAAGTCCACAAGTGTTAAATTTGCCAAGGTTGAAGACCCCTGTGTTAGACCATAAGTGAGGTAGCCCCCGGAATGATAATGGGGAAACAGTATCTTCTTAAATCAACCTTCTGTTAATACAACCTATCTTAGTATCCTACTACTTTCAGAAAAGAGACTTTTGCTGAGTTTCATATTTATACAAATACAGTAGACACTTGGGTTATTCCCTTATGAATAAATATGGACAACAGCTAGCAAACCTCTTGAGATATTATGTCCAAATCCAAAGCAGTTCTCTTCACTAAACGAAGACCTTCATGACATTCCAGCATGAAAACATACTATTTTTTTTTAAACCAACCATGTTATTTGCAAAGGGCTTTGCATATGTAACAAGAGACATGTGTATAAACCTAACACTGTACTGAAGCTTGCTCTTTTTCCCCCAAGTTCAAGCAGGATTGATACAAAATGAAACAAGAACCAATATGCTAGTTAAAACAAAGCTGATAAATATTGAATTAGGAGACAGGAGTATAGCAGTTCTCTTGATGGCTGAGAAGTATTCAATTTCGGTTTCTAAAAACAGGAAAAGTCTCCTGCGCACCCATTGTGATGTGAAAGCTTCTCACCCACAAGCATTGTATATTGTATGAATAGAGAGGATTTACCAAGAAGCACTTGGGGGGGGGGTTGTTTATATAAACCGCTGTTATGAGAATAAATGCAATTTAAAGGCTTTTACAAGAGAAACTGGACCATCTCACATACATAAGTACAACTACTTTGAACATCGTCACTATCAGCACTGTCTGGTACAACAGACTCTGAACATCAGTTGGAATAGAATAGGATAGGATAGGATAGAATAAAATAGAATAGAATAAAATAGAATAGAATAGAATTTGATTGGCCAAGTGTGATTGGACACACAAGGAATTTGTCTTGGTGCATATACTCTCAGTGTACATAAAAAAGAGACGTTCATAAAGAATCATAAGGGTTAATTAATTAGTGATAGTTTGTGTACAAATAAGCAATTAAATCATATTAGGAACCAGTCAATATAAATGGTAAGGATACAGCAACAAAGTTACAGTGATATAGTCATTTGTGGGAGGAGATGGGTGATGGGAATGATGAGAAGATTATTAGCAGTGCAGATTTAGGAAATAGTTTCACAGCGTTGAGGGAATTATTTGTTTAGCAGAGGAGTTATTGTTATTGTTGCCATTATTATTATTATTATTATTATTATTATTATTATTATTATTGGCCAAGTGTGATTAGACACACAAAGAATTTGTCTTTGGTACATGTGCTCTCTCTCTCTTATATATGCTCTCGAATATATAATATATATTCATCAAAAATCATAACATGCAACACTTAGTGATAGTCATAGGATACTAATAAGCAATCAAATAAGTCTAGGAACAATAAATGCAATATAAGTTGTAAAGATAAAAGCAACATTGATATACAAGCAACATGGGAAGAGAGGTACTAGTAAGGATGAGAAGAATAGTAATACCTTCTTAGTAGTTAATTTAACAGTTTTGTTGGAATTAGTTGTTTAACAGTGTGATGGCATTTTGGGGGAAACTGCCCATGTGTCTTGTTGTTCTGATGTGCACAGCTCTATAGCATCACTTTGAGTTAGAAGTTGATGTCCAGTATATGAGGTGTCTATAGATATTTTCACAGCTCTTTTTGATTCATGCAGTATACAGGTCCTCAATAGAAGGCAGATTTGTAGCAATTGTTTTTTCTGCAGTTCTAGTTATGATTAGAAACTTCAACAACTGAAGTTTGTGTCTGTCTTGTTTGGTTGAAGAGCCCAACCAGACAGTTATAGAGGTGCAGATGACTAGACTTAATAATTCCTCTGTAGAACTGAATCAGCAGCTCTTTGGGCAGTTGGTGCAGAAAGAATATTCTTTGTTGTGTTGTTTTTTTATGATGTTTTTGATCTTAGGTGTCCATTTTAAGTCTTGACATATGACTGAACCTAGAAACTTGAAGGACCATACTGTTGATACTGTGTTGTCCAGTATTGTAAGAGGTGGTAGCATAGGAGGCTTTATCCTAAAATCTACCACAAATTTCTACAGTTTTGAGCGTAGTTCTGGTTGCACCACAAGACTAGTTGTTCAACCTCCCATCTGTATGCAAGTTCATAATTGTTGTCTCGAATGAGATCAATCACTGTTGTAACATCTGCAAACCTTGGTAATTTAACAAAGGGATCTTTTGAGATGCAGTCATTGGTATATAGAGAAGTGGAGGGCTTGGAGGGCTCCTGTGCTAATTATACAGGTATCTGATGTGATTTTGCCTAGCTTCAACAGCATCCTTTTGCAAAAAGAATAATTTGGCAGAAGTGTGCGTTGGGTTTAGCAAGCCCTACACATGATTACCCCACATGATTTAGGAAACATAGTGGAAACTACTGTAGTATGGGCATCCTTTCAAAGGATTACAAGTTTTCCACATTTAGATTCAGGGAGCTGGTGTTAAGGTAACTTTTATTTATTAATCGGCATTATTGTGACCTTTTTCTCATTATTAGAGTATTGTGCTTCATGTTTCCAAAATCTTGTAATTTGAAGAAATGCAAAAGGTCAACTCACATCATCACCAATCAAAGCAGAGATGACCTCAGTGGATAACATAAACTCCATCTACTAAATGCTCTTGAACAATGTGTAGCTTGAACAAATCAGACACATTAAATGCAGGTAGTTCCTTGACATACAACCACAAGGGAGCCCAATATGTCTGTTGCTGTGAGATATTTGTTTTGCCCCATTTTACAACCATTCTTTGCCACAGTTGTTAAGTCAATCACTGCAGTTGCTAAGTTAGTAACATAATTGTTATATGACTTTGCTTGTCAGAGTCACAAAAGCAAATCACATGACCCAGAGACAGTGCAACTGTCATAAATAACAGTAAGTTGACATGTGTCTTAATTTTGATCATGTGACCATAGAGATGCTGCAACAGTCATAATTGTGAAAAAATGGTCATCAGTCACTTTTTTTAGTACCGCTGTAACTTCAAACGGTCACTAAATGAACTGTTACAAGTCATACCTGTGGTGTTCCCTTTTAAATGATGCGTCTTGTTCTAATTCATTCACAGAATCATAGAATCATAGAGTTCGAAGGGACCTCCAGGGTCATCAGGTCCAACCCCTTGCTCAATGCAGGATTCACTAAACCATCACAGAAAGATGACTGTCCAGTCTCTGTTTGAAGACCTCCAGTGAAGGCGAGCTCATCACCTCCTGTGGCAAACTTTTCCACCGGTTTATCACCCTTACTGTTAGAAAGTTTTTTCTGATATCTAATCTAAATCTACTCCCTTGCAGTTTCATTCCATTGTTTGTGGTCCTTCCATGTGCTAATGAGAACAATGCTGATCCCTCTGCTCTGTGACAGCCCTTCAGATATTTGTAGACAGCTATTAAGTCTCCTCTCAGTCTTCTCCTTTGCAGACTAAACATCCCTAGATCCTTTAACCGTTCCTCATAGGACATGGTTTCCAGATCACTCACCATCCTTTTAACTCTCCTTTGAACTTGCTCTAGTTTATCAATATCCTTTTAAAATTGGGCCGCCCAGAACTGAACACAGACTTCCAAGTGTGGTCGTACCAAAGTACTGTAGAGTAGAGAGGAATAATTACTTCACGTGAACGAGATTCTATGCTCCTTCTGATACATCCCAGGATTATGTTTGCCTATTTTGCAGCTGCTTCACACTGTTGACTCATGTTTAATCTGTGATCTCATGTGTCTATAGATATTTTCACAGCTCTTTTTGACTCATGCAGTATACAGGTCCTCAATAGAAGGCAGATTTGTAGCAATTGTTTTTTCTGCAGTTCTAGTTACGATTAGAAACTTCAACAACTGAAGTTTGTGTCTGTCTTGTTTGGTTGAAGAGCCCAACCAGACAGAGGAGATGAGGCATACAAATCTAATAAATTATTGTTATTATTATTAATATGTCAGGTCCTTCTCACCTGTGCTGCTGCTCAGACATATTCCTCCCATTCTATATGTGCTGTTTTCATTATTTTTGCCCAGATGTAGGATCTTGCATTTCTCTCTGTTAAATACCATTTGTTAGCATTCGTGCCTGGCATGCAGCTTACCTTTTTGTTTGCCTTTCTTCTCTTTCCTAGTGCTGCTTGTTTGACAGCTTCCTGTGGCGGCTTTGGGTTTTTTAGTTGACTTCGGAGCCTGTGGATCTGCAGCCACCTTGACATCTTCTTGCTCAGTCTCTTGTACTGCTTGAAGTATTTGGGGTGACCCAAAGAGATAGGTAAAAAAAACAAAAACCAGAGAAGGACATTTTAGGAAAGGTAGAAAAGAAAGGGAAGTTACATGTGCGTGAAGCCACAGAGAAGCAAGTTAAGTATATTGTAAAATCATTTTCTCAAGTAATTAAATGGAAAAAGCAAAATACGGAATAAAGCAGAATAGGACAAAAAGGATGGAGTAATTTTTAATGTAATCCTTTATAGTTGGTTCTTACTTCTCTAGAGTCTAGACAAGGTCTATGGACTGAATTCAGACCTCCCATTTTTCCTTGGCTCATTGGATAATGTAAGATGTGGGTTTGATGTCCCTCTCAAGTAATGTTTGCTATCTTCTCCTTCATGAAGGAAACCATATTTTCTAGGATGATAGGAGAGCCACCATGCACTGCAAGGAATAATTCTGGCAATCACAGGCTATGCTCCACTGGAGAAAACATGGAAAGCTGAAACCCAACGACTCTTACAGGATCCCAAGGAACACTAATGTCTCAGGCATATCCTTAGAAACTAAAAATGGTATGAAAATCATATTTTTTAAAAAAGATAAAATAAGCTGAGAATGTAGGGTCATATCCTGATGAATGAGAAAAAATAGCAAGGGACTATATCACTACATTTTTCTTTTCTTCATAAATGATTCCATGATAGTCATTTAGTGAATGGACAAATTATTCCCATTTGCTGAGGATATGCAGAATACAGTTCCGAAAATTGCCAATACAGTGATCCCCCGCTCGTTGCGAGGGTTCCGTTCCAGGACCCCCCGCAACGAGCGGGTTTTCACGAAGTAGCGCTGCGGAAGTAAAAACACCATCTGCGCATGTGCAGATGGTGTTTTTAACTTCCGCAGCGCTAGCGAGGAGCCGAAGATTGGGGGCTCGCCCCCCCATCGCCCGTATCCAGCAGAAGCGGCGGGATTCAAAGTGCTGGGGTGGGGGGGTGGGGGGGTGTCCGTTCCGCGGCGGGGCTGGTAACGGGGGGGGGGAGCCGAGCCCAGCCCCGTGACATTCGCTTTCCTGCCGCCCGCAGCCGAGTGATCCTGGGCTCCTTCGCAACCTCGGAGAGCTTCCTGGGCATGAAAGCTCACGAAAACCAGGAAGCTCTCTGAGGTTGCGAAGGAGCCCACGATCACTCGGCTGCAGGCGGGAGGAAGGCGAATGCCACGGGGCTGGGCTCGGTTCCGTCCTCGGCTCCCCTCCTACCAGCCCCGCCGCGGAAGGCTCCATTCTGTTCCCTGAATGGAGACAGCCGGCCGCTCAATCGGGCCGGCAGGGAACAGAATGGAGCGTTCCGCGGCGGGGCTGCTAAGGGGGGGGGAGCCGAGCCCAGCCCCGTGACATTCGCTTTCCTGCCACCCGCAGCCGAGTGATCCTGGGCTCCTTCGCAACCTCGGAGAGCTTCCTGGGCATGAAAGCTCACGAAAACCAGGAAGCTCTCTGAGGTTGCGAAGGAGCCCACGATCACTCGGCTGCAGGCGGGAGGAAGGCGAATGCCACGGGGCTGGGTTCGGTTCCGTCCTCGGCTCCCCTCCTACCAGCCCCGCCGCGGAAGGCTCCATTCTGTTCCCTGAATGGAGACAGCCGGCCGCTCAATCGGGCCAGCAGGGAACAGAATGGAGCGTTCCGCGGCGGGGCTGCTAAGGGGGGGGGGAGCCGAGCCCAGCCCCGTGACATTCGCTTTCCTGCCACCCGCAGCCGAGTGATCCTGGGCTCCTTCGCAACCTCGGAGAGCTTCCTGGGCATGAAAGCTCACGAAAACCAGGAAGCTCTCTGAGGTTGCGAAGGAGCCCACGATTACTCGGCTGCAGGCGGGAGGAAGGCGAATGCCACGGGGCTGGGCTCGGTTCCGTCCTCGGCTCCCCTCCTACCAGCCCCGCCGCGGAAGGCTCCATTCTGTTCCCTGAATGGAGACAGCCGGCCGCTCAATCGGGCCGGCAGGGAACAGAATGGAGCGTTCCGCGGCGGGGCTGCTAAGGGGGGGGAGCCGAGCCCAGCCCCGTGACATTCGCTTTCCTGCCACCCGCAGCCGAGTGATCCTGGGCTCCTTCGCAACCTCGGAGAGCTTCCTGGGCATGAAAGCTCACGAAAACCAGGAAGCTCTCTGAGGTTGCGAAGGAGCCCACGATCACTCGGCTGCAGGCGGGAGGAAGGCGAATGCCACGGGGCTGGGCTCGGTTCCGTCCTCGGCTCCCCTCCTACCAGCCCCGCCGCGGAAGGCTCCATTCTGTTCCCTGAATGGAGACAGCCGGCCGCTCAATCGGGCCGGCAGGGAACAGAATGGAGCGTTCCGCGGCGGGGCTGCTTAGGGGGGGGAGCCGAGCCCAGCCCCGTGACATTCGCTTTCCTGCCACCCGCAGCCGAGTGATCCTGGGCTCCTTCGCAACCTCGGAGAGCTTCCTGGGCATGAAAGCTCACGAAAACCAGGAAGCTCTCTGAGGTTGCGAAGGAGCCCACGATCACTCGGCTGCAGGCGGGAGGAAGGCGAATGCCATGGGGCTGGGCTCGGTTCCGTCCTCCGCTCCCCTCCTACCAGCCCCGCCGCGGAAGGCTCCATTCTGTTCCCTGAATGGAGACAGCCGGCCGCTCAATCGGGCCGGCAGGGAACAGAATGGAGCGTTCCGCGGCGGGGCTGCTAAGGGGGGGGAGCCGAGCCCAGCCCCGTGACATTCGCTTTCCTGCCACCCGCAGCCGAGTGATCCTGGGCTCCTTCGCAACCTCGGAGAGCTTCCTGGGCATGAAAGCTCACGAAAACCAGGAAGCTCTCTGAGGTTGCGAAGGAGCCCACGATCACTCGGCTGCAGGCGGGAGGAAGGCGAATGCCACGGGGCTGGGCTCGGTTCCGTCCTTGGCTCCCCTCCTACCAGCCCCGCCGCGGAAGGCTCCATTCTGTTCCCTGAATCACTTTGAATCCAGCAGCTTCTGCTGGATACGGGCGGTGGGTGGGACGAGTGGTGAGGAAGCCAGGGGCTGTGGCAGCTCGCCCCCCCATCGCCCGTATCCAACAGAAGCGGCGGGATTCAAAGTGCTGGGGTGGGGGGGGTGTCCCGACAGCCCCCCACCCCAGCACTTTGAATCCAGCAGCTTCTGCTGGATACGGGCGGTGGGTGGGACGAGCGGTGCGGAAGCCAGGGGTGTGGCAGCTCGCCCCCCCATCGCCCGTATCCAGCAGAAGCGGCGGGATTCAAAGGGATTCAAGGCTAACTTCTGCGCTTGGCTTGAGGACTCAGCTGGGAAGCGGCACGGGTGTTTTAAAAGGTCTCCGCTGGCATGGGGGGCTTCCTACCACCCCCCCGAGCCCCCAACCCGGGTGTGGCCGGGCGAGCAGCGAGCAAATGGCGGGTGGCCGGGCGAACGGCGGGCGAACAGCGGGCGAGCGGGTGCTGGGGGGGCTTCTCCCCCTCTCGCCAGCAAGAGGGGGAAGACCCAGGGAAGCCGCCCAGCAGCTGATCTGCCCGGCGGGGAACACCATCTACGCATGGCCATAGGAAAAGGGCGCACATGCGCAGATGGTGTTTTTACTTCCGGGTTGAAAAATCGCGATGTAGCCCGTTCGCAATGGTCGGGGACGCAATAACCGGGGGATCACTGTATCCCTATTGGGCCAAACTTTTTGGCAGTTTTTTCTGTAAAATAAATGAATATCTCCCAGTTTTATAATATTGTCAGGGCTCCTCTTTTGAAGTGTCTCTCTGTGTGTGTATTTCAAAAATTTATGACAAAAAAGAGAAATAAATTATAAATTACGCTTTGCTATAACTTCTCATTGTATCAAAACCAAGGATATTGTATAATGGCACTTTAATATGCTAGGATTTAGCAGTTAACTTTAACACTGGCTTACTTCAAAAACGTTAAGTACATTTTCTTGTAATTATTAGTAACCAAACTATATTTAACAATGGTAAAAGGCCAAGAAGTGGCTGCATCCAGCTATTCCCTCATGGTTTACTGAACAAGCATCTTGTGAAGTTTCCGAACGACACCCTAATTGTTCTGGTTTCTGGTAGAACTTTAGCTATTAAAAATAACTCTTACTAAATGCAGTATTTCATAAACTAAGAAATTCCATTTTTATTCTCTTCACTTCCGTGTTCAAAATGCACTTCAGACTAGCACATTCCTTTTTTCCCATTATCTCTCTTAATTACATTCCACATACATAAGAAGAAGAAAAACTGCGGCATCACGAAGCTTAGTACCGGGAATAATACATGCATTAATGGGAATAAGGAGATCGCTGACCATTTCAATAGCTACTTCTGTTCAGTTTTCTCAAAAGACACCTTACAAGATAATACTATAGAGGGATATAGCATTGCTTCCAGCTGTACGGATTCAGCTCCAGTGATCTTAGAAGCCGATGTCTTAGAAGAACTTGAACAATTAAAGATAAATAAGGCAATGGGTCCAGATGGCATCCACCCCAGAGTTCTTACAGAACTCAGATCTGTCATTGCTACCCCCCTGACTGATTTGTTTAACCAATCCTTGTTAACAGGAGAAGTTCCTGAGGATTGGAGAATGGCCAGTGTTGTGCCTATTCACAAGAAGGGCAGTAGAGAAGAAGCTGGTAACTACAGGCCAGTTAGCTTGACATCAGTTGTAGTTAAAATGATGGAGACTCTACTCAAAAAGAGGATAAATCAGCACCTAAAAAACAATAACTTATTAGACCCAAATCAGCATGGCTTTACTGAAGGCAAATCATGTCAGACTAATCTCATTGATTTCTTTGACTATGTCACAAAGGTGTTGGATGAAGGTGGTGCCGTGGATATTGCCTACCTGGACTTCAGCAAAGCCTTTGATACGGTTCCACATAAAGAGCTGATAGATAAATTAGTGAAGATTGGACTTAATCCCTGGATAGTTCAATGGATTTGCAGCTGGCTGAAGCGTAGACATCAGAGAGTTATTGTTAATGGCGAGTATTCCGAGCAGAGTCAGGTTACAAGCGGTGTGCCACAAGGATCTGTTCTGGGTCCTATTCTTTTTAATATATTTGTGAGTGACATAGGGGAAGGTTTGGTAGGGAAGGTTTGCCTATTTGCCGATGACTCCAAAGTGTGCAATAGGGTTGATATTCCTGGAGGCATCTGTAATATGGTAAATGATTTAGCTTTACTAGATAAATGGTCTAAGCAATGGAAACTGCAGTTTAATGTTTCCAAATGTAAAATAATGCACTTGGGGAAAAGGAATCCTCAATCTGAGTATTGTATTGGCAGTTCAGTGTTGGCAAATACTTCAAAAGAAAAGGATTTAGGGGTAGTGATTTCTGACAGTCTCAAAATGGGTGAACAGTGCAGTCAGGCGGTAGGGAAAGCAAGTAGGATGCTTGGCTGCATAGCTAGAGGTATAACAAGCAGGAAGAGGGAGATTATGATCCCACTATATAGAATGCTGGTGAGACCACATTTGGAATACTGTGTTCAGTTCTGGAGACCTCACCTACAAAAAGATATTGACAAAATTGAACGGGTCCAAAGACGGGCTACAAGAATGGTGGAAGGTCTTAAGCATAAAACGTATCAGGAAAGACTTCATGAACTCAATCTGTATAGTCTGGAGGACAGAAGGAAAAGGGGGGACATGATCGAAACATTTAAATATATTAAAGGGTTAAATAAGGTCCAGGAGGGAAGTGTTTTTAATAGGAAAGTGAACACAAGAACAAGGGGACACAATCTGAAGTTAGTTGGGGGAAAGATCAAAAGCAACATGAGAAAATATTATTTTACTGAAAGAGTAGTAGATCCTTGGAACAAACTTCCAGCAGATGTGGTAGATAAATCCACAGTAACTGAATTTAAACATGCCTGGGATAAACATATATCCATCCTAAGATAAAATACAGAAAATAGTATAAGGGCAGACTAGATGGACCATGAGGTCTTTTTCTGCCGTCAGACTTCTATGTTTCTATGTTTCTACATTCCTTCCAGCCTCCCCTGTCTCCCAAGATTTATGTACCCACAGCATGATTCAAAAACAGCAGGAATGACTGTAAAATAACACAGAATGAACTTGCTTGCTCCGGAGCTGAACGGAAACACATTTCATTTTAGCACTACAACATTGAAACTCCACCCTTCTTCCCCAGTATTTAACCCATTCCTCCCCTTAATATATTTTTCCTAACACCTGTTCCTTGCGTTTTTGGACCCTTCTGAATTGAGGATTGACCCAGCCAATGTCTGTTTCTTCCTCACTAGATTCTGGATTCATAGCAACATCCTGTGGCTGGACTCCCACCTGTTCTAATACCTGCAACCCAGGGCCTACTACTAATTCATAAACACTATCTGTATTAGAGTCCTCAAGCTCTTCATCATCCTCCAACTGACCAGGAGTATGTACAACACTAATTGCCACATCTGATAATTCAAACTGATGTTATAGGTGTTTTCTTTCTCCATATTCCAAAATTGAACCTGGTGAATACTAACAAATTTCAAATATTCATTAAAGGATATAGTCTGAAGACTGCTTTTTATGTGTTGCTACTCTGCTTATTTTAAGACATAACACAACTTTTTATAACTGCTCCTAGTTTTCCTATTATATCAGTAATTGGAGACTTCAATTAGCATTTAGCATTAAGCTATTACTGTGAACAGCAGTTTGAGGAATTAATGTTAAAGAGAAAGAATAACTTCAAAGGTTATTAAACCTTAGGTTTTCAAATTTATGTCAGCAAGAACATGAACAATCTATGTGTCCTTTTATGATCCAAAATGGATCTTAGACTTGTTATATCTGTCTGTCTGTCTGTCTGTCCTACCTACCTACCTACCTACCTACCTACCTACTTACCTAAAAGGATGTATGTATGTTCCAGCATAACTCTGGAACAGCTCAAGCAATTTCAACCAAACTTGGTACATAGATGACTTATCCTCTGGATGCTTTGAGGGTAAGACACCCCGTGTGTGTGTGTGTGTGTGTGTGTGTGTGTGTGTGTGTGTGTGTGTTCCAGCATTAACTCAACAAGTAGGCATCTGCAGGACCGGGGTGGGAAGAGGTAAGGAAATGATCAAACTTCCATGATTATGTCATGATGAAACATGTGGAGTACAATGTCGTTTACCTTCTTAGCATTTCTCCTGCATGTTTGGATCCTCCACCTATTCTTGCATTGTTCTTGTTCTTGCCTAACTTCGACAGCAAAGCCATCAATATTAATGCAATGGTGTCTTTTGTTTATTAGCTGGCTTGTCACAGAGCCTGACATGGATTAGGGTTGAGAGGGAATGTCTGGCCAAGGCTACACAGCTGGCTTCTATATCTAAAGTAGACAAAAACCTGACCTCTCTACTCCTAATTCAGTACCTAAACATAACAATGAATAATAAAGAAATTTAGGGATCTGCTTCATCCTGTGAGTGTTTTATCTTGAAAAAGATTTAACCTTTTTTTTCATAGCTATTTGAATGCTGCCAAATATGTGCTGTACTGCATTGCTCCAACTAATAGTGTTTCAGCACATATCTCAACAAAACCTTGTATTCAGTATCCGTAAATAAATTAAAAGTGTATCTGAAATTTCCCCTATTTTCTCTTTAAAACTATTCATTGTATAAGTTCAAATAGAATCTAAGACAAAAATAGATTTTAAAGAAGTCTATCTTCCTGACCACAGAATGAACCACTATTAGACCACAATTGTTTGTGATAAGATGGAAAGAGTATGTTATTCACAGATAGCAATCACAGCTATTGCAACAGAGAAAAGTGGAAATAAGGCAGGAACCATTGTAGAAACAGAATGCAGAGTTCTATATAAATAGTTCAATTCACGAAAATGACTTCTTGTATAAGCATCTGTAACTTGGGTTTATCTAAAGTGCCCTTTCACTCTGAATTGGCCTTACCAAAGTAGCAAAACCAATTCTGTCATCTTCTAGATGAGGGATCTCCAACCTATGACCCATGGGCTACCTCTGGCCTTGGGAAGGTTCCTTCCAGTGTACCAGCTCCTCCCATGTGCTGTGCTCAGATCCTTTCCAAACCACAAAGGGAGAGAAAGAAATTTACTACTGTTTGGAAAAGAACGTAGGATTTTCTTGGTTTCTCTGATAGAGGAATGGGGGATGGTTGACAACTAGCCAAAGCTTTGCTGGACAAAGAAGGGGAAGCATCTTTTCCTTTAAAATTTACATTTGCTTTGAGCCAACTGGAAGGTTGCTTCCTTTGTTGGGTATGAGTGATCCATTGGATTGTTTCTCCTGACACACACAAAAAGAAAGCCCCATCCATACTAGCTCAGGGTCGGCCGGCCAAGGAAGCTGGCTGAAGGATCACCCATTGTATATCATCCTAGCCCAGTGATGGCAAACCTTTATTTCCTTGGGTGCTGAAAGAGCATGGACGTGCATGCACGAGTTCCCACACTCATAATTCAATGCCTGGGCAGGGCGAAAATAGCTTCTCCCATCCCCCGGAGGCCCTCTGGTGGCTGGAAACGGCCTGTTTCCCAACTTCTGGTGGGCCTAGTAGGCTCATGTTTCACCCTCCCCAGGCTCCAATGGCTTCCATGGAGCTGGGGAAGGTTAAAAATGCCCTGCCCCATCCCCCAGGAGGCTCTCTGGGGCCTCTGTGTGACCCAAAAATCAGCTGGTCGGCACACACATGTATGTTGGACCTGAGCTAGGGCAACGGCTCATGTACCAGCAGATATGGCTCTGTGTGCCACCTGTGGCACCCATGCCATAGGTTCGCCATCACTGTCATAGCCTCTAGATGAGAATGGCTCCCACTTCCATGACTTTCCAGAAGCAGATAAAAAACTGGCTCTAATGTTAGTATTAGCTTGAATATATTAATGTAACATTTTGTATTATTTGTTACTACTGTGGTATTCTTTTACTATATTGAAACATTTATCAATGAACACTGAATTGAAGTTTCAATTCAATTCTTCAACTGAACAGGCAGCCTTCATTGCCAATGCAACAATAGCAAATATACAATAATATACAATAAAGTAGATTTACAATAAAAGTGCTTTAATCAAATTAAATATTAGTATCTGTTTGCTACCTGCAGTCTCCTGTGACTGTATTAATCCCCTATCCTAATGTTTCTCTCTTACTAATACAGTGGTACCTCAAGATACGAACCCCTCGTCTTACGAACAACTCGTGATACGAACCCGGGGTTCAGAAAAATTTTGCCTCTTCTTACGAACTTTTTTCGAGTTACAAACCGGCGTTCGGAGACTGCTGGGAAGTCGCGCGGCTGTTTTAAAAGGTGACAGCCGGGCGGCGGGGCTTCCCAGAAACCTCCCGAACGCCGGTTCGTAACTTGAACAAAGTTCGTAAGAAGAGGCAAAATTTTTCTGAACCCCGGGTTCGGTTCGGGAGGTTGCTGGGAAGCCCCGCAGCCCGGCTGTCACCTTTTAAAACAGCCGCGCCGCTTCCCAGCTGTCTCCCGAAGCTGAACACGGAAGTTTGGCTTTGGCGTTCGGCTTCAGGAGACAGCTGGGAAGCGGCGCGGCTGTTTTAAAAGGTCACAGCCGGCCTGGGGGGCTTGCCAGCACCCCCCCGAACGGGGTGCTGGGAAGCCCCCCAGGCCGGCTGTCACCTTTTAAAACAGCCGCACGGCTTCCCAGCAGTCGCCGAAAGCCGTTTTTTTGCGGGGGGGTTTTTGGTTGCACGGATTAATTGACTTTACATTGTTTCCTATGGGAAACAATGTTTCGTCTTACGAACCTTTCGTCTTACGAACCTCCTCCTTGCACCCATTAAGTTCATATCATGAGGTATTACTGTATCATGTACATAAACATTGTTATATCTTTGTATACTACCAATTCGTACTTGACTAAATAAATAAATAAAATAAATTTGCTTAATTAATAAATTTATATAATTATTATGAATATTCTACTCTGCAAAATAAAAATGCCATTTCTAGTTCAATCTTATATAACACGCCTAACCAGAAGCAAGCCCCAAATTGAGTTCATTGTGATTTCTGGCAGGTCAACAGAGAGAAAATTCTAGACTAATGATATAGCTTTTGAGAGTTCCTGTGGCCCAGTTTGTAACAAGCCAAAGACATTTTGAATTGACATTTCTTAATTTAGAAATCCCTCAGTACAATGAAATACAACGCATAGTGTGGAAAGTAGTTTTCTTCCATGAAACTACTTATCCAAAGATACCCATCTGCTGATAGCTGGTGAAATTAAAGGCACACAATGCAATATCTGCTGACAAAAGGATACCCCTTAATTTGAGGAACAAAAATTACTTCTACGCATTTCGCTTTGCTAATATATTCTGAGTGAATTTTGGCAAGCTCCAAGGGAGCTAATTATTTGACAGTTTAAAAGCCATTCTTCTGAACAGGTGGCTTTAAATCAGAATATAGAAATGATGGAGGGAAGCAACTTTCAGGACTAATTAATGAGACTGCCAGATAAATAGCAAGAAACTCACATATTGCTAGATTTCAGTTCCAAGTAGTATTATATTGTCAGATCCAAGAATGACACCAAGAGATACTTCTGAGTAGTTTATTGTTGTTTGCCTGTAGACAGAAATCTTGCCAGACTAAAGTACTTAACTGTGTAACTATTAGATATACCCTGTAAATATATCTATTATATGGATTATATGTGGTGCAGGCCGCTATCTACTAAGCCTACACAATTTATAAACTGTCTGCATTAAGGAAAGACCCACAAAACAAAAGTGGATTTTTGGTTATTGCTTTCTATTAGGTTACAGACTGTCTTCTTCTCCTTTTTTTCTTCTGTCTTTCCTAACATTGCAGCTTTCTCTAGAGAGCTTGGCATAATATATCTGAAGTAAAATAATTTGAGCCTGGTCAATTTATATCTCGGGTGAGAACTCTGAATTGATTTGTTCAATGATCTGCTTGTTTGTTTTCGACTAGGCTACAGCTTATTAATAAAAGCAACAGCCGTTGTTCCCTGAGACAATCTGAGGCAAAAGGTGGAAGGGAGAGAATCTCTATGAGACGGACAGTTTGCATAAATAAAACATGATTTATGCTGAGTAAATTAGTACAGAATCCAATTACCCTTTGCTGAGCAGGGTATGAATTTATATGAATTCATTCTGAACTGCATATATAAATGATGAGGCCCGCGTGAGGCAGCAATGCTTCATGGAGCTGCCTCAACTTAGATCAAAGGGATGATTTGATCTGTGGCAAGATGATCCACCTCAGCAGCACTCATCAAAGAAAGGTACTTTCTTTCAGATGGCTGCTTTTCCAAAACTGCTGGAAGGGGTTGTCTTTGACCTGTGAAGATTATATAAAGGCCTTCCAAAAGTACCAAGCACCTCAATGTTTCATAAAACCAACTCAAAGCTCACTTTGACTGAGGCTTTGAACAGACTGGTAATATCTTCAGTGCCGTTATCACCCTGCTTATGTATCTTTTATTTGTGCAACAGCCAATCATTTGGCAGTTTAAAAAAAAACACCCTAATATATATTTAAATCAATTAAAGTTGAACATAACTAGTATGTATGCCGTCCTGAGTTTTCGGAGAGGGGCGGCATACAAATCTAATAAATTATTATTATTATTATTATTATTATTATTATTATTATTATTATTATTATTTATTATTATTATTAACTTTGTGTTAAGTTAAAATGTACTCTTATTTTTCTAAAACTAATTGGTTATCAGAGGTATTTATTGGTGTAACATATCTTGCCAGTCCACAAAACAATGTACGATAAATTGGTGTATACCATGATAGATAGCGCTGCTGTTACTATTGAGGTAAGACTCAACCAGTGGTGCTTGTTCTTCGGACTGTTTCATTCTACGGGTCCTCGTGCGGCTATCTACATTGGACTGAACCATCATTGGTTCCTGACGCTTCTTCTTCTGCTTCTGTTCTAGCAATGCTCTCTGCAAAGAATACAAAAAAGGACAAAAAAATTAATTCAAATACCACAGCAGGATGAAAACTGCGAATATAAAGTTTTCTATGTATTTAGTTGATATATTGAAACAAATTATCCTATTTGATTGTAAAGCTGTCAAAGCATCGTCACTTTTGCTAATCTCTGTGTGAAAATAAATACTACTTACAGTATTAAAAGAAAATAACTGAAAGCTAGTTATTTCAAATAAAAATAAAAACAGGAAGCACCTCAGAACTATGTACTGTATAGGACTGTCCTCCATTACCCATTCTCAGCCATCTTGGTCATGGTTGTCCCAAATGTGCTTTTTCTAGTAGGCAACTGGACTTTCTTGTTTTTTCTTTTGAAGGCATTTTTCTTTAGGACAATCATGATCTGGATGATTGAGAATCTCTACAGACCTTTAGCTATAGAATTTGGGATGAATACCCTTTGAATGGTGTGGGAATAGGGATGGGTTTCCAGAGGAAAAATTGCAGACTATAGGAACCAGGAGCACTACTCATGCGACCCTGAGGACACAGATAAACCTCCAGGTGCTTCAATGACCCTCAAAAAGGATGCAAATGACCATCGATCTGCAAGGAATATAAACCCTTCCCTTCTCCACTATCCTGTCAGAGCTGAAGAAGCTTTTTGGATGGGAAGCAAAACATCTTCAAAAGAAAAA
Source organism: Erythrolamprus reginae (assembly GCF_031021105.1). NCBI lineage: Eukaryota > Metazoa > Chordata > Lepidosauria > Squamata > Dipsadidae > Erythrolamprus > Erythrolamprus reginae. The sequence goes on from NC_091950.1 coordinate 123,636,253, forward strand.
ACAAGAAAGTCCAGTTGCATTCTCAAAGCACCTTTGAGACAGCCATGACCTGATGACTGAGACTTTTAAATATATTTTCCTTATATTAGACAAGTCCAGTTACCTAAGTTCTATTTTTCAACCTGAAAAAGCACAAGCAACATTTTAAAAACTCACCTGTCTGTCAAGCTTTTGTTGTCGCAGATTGCTGCTCTCATCATCTAAAACACTGCCAAGATAAATATTTTAAAAAACATAAATTATTAATCTACTCATAGAAGAAATTGTGCTATTTTTCAATAAACACACAGATTTATATTTTATAATATCTCATAATAGTCAGTCCCATATACAATTGATTAGATGGGTCCTCCGATTCTTCCTAGCCAAGTTCCAGGATAGAAAAGACTGATTTATAAAAACTATGTGCATTGTATATCAGTTTGATTCGTATGATTATCTTATCTTCAGTTTGAGGAGCTTTATAAAACAGCTCTCAGCTTCAAAGTGATTTGGATTATGTATCGTCTTAGTTTTTCCCTTCATGTAACAATTTCTCACTACATCACCAGGCTCATCTATATACAAGCCTGACATCACTGCCATAAGAGAATACTTCAATAAAATAAATAAGCAGAATAGAATAGAGTAGAATAGTTGCAGAATTCCAAATCAGATTATCAACTTCCTCATTAAAAGTGGGAATTAATCATGTAAATTGTGACTAGATGTGTTAGATCTCTACCCGATTCGAATATTTTACAATTTATTGAAAGAAACATGAAGAAATTTAAGATAAACACACTTGGGGAAAGGTGGCAGCAAGATCCACAATTCCTAATAATAAAGGCGCATTTGATTTAAATCAAGTCAATTTAAAACACAATTTAAATCACTAGTATAAAGGTTTGATAGAAAACAACTTGATTTAAATCATAATTTTTAAAGAGCAACCATCAACTCTGTCCCACAGCAGGTCCTCCTTTGATGGGACGGCTGGTGATGTGACAGTGACACAACAGTGACACAATAAGGTGAGGGAATTGTCAGGCAGCATGGAAGTGGATGCACGCTCAAAGCAGCTGCCATGATGGATCTGAAATAACAGCTGCTCTTTAAATGTAAGGTCTCATTCTTGCTGGTACCAATAGATAGAATATTTTAAATTATTATTTGCAAACAAAATGAAGATTTCCTATTTAGCTTGCAGAGCTTGGATTCATTGAATGAGTTTACCAAAAATGTTAATATTGCAGAGTATACAGCCTCATGCTATATAATTAGGCTTCATTTCATGCTGAATAAACTAAATTATTAATGTATCTTAAATACCTTAAAAACTATCTTTAGATAGATTTTTACTCCCAAAACATTTTATTAACATTTGATATTTTAAAAAATCCTATTTACCTGAAAAAAAATCCTACTTAAATACAAAACCCCCAATTTATTTTATTTTATTTTATTTTTAAAAAATAATCATCTATTTTTATCCACCTTGCTATTTTAGGCACAAAGCCAACTGCATTTTAGTCCTATCTTAGGCACCAAGCCAACTCACTTTTTCCTAGCCCTAGAATGGAATTCATAGCAAGGAAACTACTTGCTAAGAAAACTGCAGGTAAGGTTTTGAGGAAAAGCCTATTCATAGATCTCTCACCTCCCACTTGCTTTGGAGTAATCATTTTGTTAGAGGTTGCTGGTACTTTCTGCCTGTGCAATGTGAGTTTTAGTGCATCACCAGGTTTTGCATGATTAATGGGGATGCTTTCATGCTGACATTTAATATCACAATCGGAGACCTAAATCAATGATGGCGAACTTTTTTCCCTCAGGGGCTGAAAGTATGTGTGTGTGTGCGTGCTATCATATGTGCGCACATGCCCAAACCCATAATTTAATGCCACCCTGCCCACTGTGCATTTGTGCGCTCCCCACACTGCCCGACCCCCATGCATGTGTGCACAACCCCCTCTCCATTTCTTGACTTCTGGTGGGCCCAGTAGACCTGTTTTTTGCCCTCCCCAGGCTCCAAAGGCTTTCTTGCAGCCTGAGGAAGGTGGAAGGTGTCAACAGACTCAAACTCAACCCGGATAAAACGGAGTGGCTGTGGGTTCTGCCTCCCAAGGACAATTGCATTTGTCCATCCATAACCCTGGGAGGGGGGAATCATTAACGCCCTCAGAGAGGGTCCGCAACTTGGGCGTCCTCCTCGATCCACAGCTCACATTAGAGAACCATCTTTCAGCTGTGGCGAGGGGGGCATTTGCCCAGGTTCGCCTGGTGCACCAGTTGCGGCCCTACCTGGATCAGGACTCACTGCTCACAGTCACTCATGCCCTCATCACGTCAAGATTCGACTACTGTAACGCTCTCTACATGGGGCTACCTTTGAAAAGTGTTCGGAAACTTCAGATCATGCAGAATGCAGCTGCGAGAGCAGTCATGGGCTTCCCTAGGTATGCCCATGTTACACCAACACTCCGCAGTCTGCATTGGTTGCCAATCAATTTCCGGTCACAATTCAAAATGTTGGTTATGATCTATAAAGCCCTTCATGGCATCGGACCAGAATATCTCTGGGACCGCCTTCTGCCGCACGAATCCCAGTGACCGATTAGGTCCCACAGAGTTGGCCTTCTCCGGGTCCCGTCGACTAAATAATGTCATTTGGCGGGTCCCAGGGGAAGAGCCTTCTCTGTGGCGGCCCCAACCCTCTGGAACCAGCTCCCCCCTGAGATTAGAACTGCCCCCACCCTCCTTGCTTTTTGTAAACTCCTTAAAACCCACCTCTGTCGTTAGGCATGGGGGAACTGATATAACTTCCCCATGCCTATATTGTTTATGTATGGTATGTTGGGTGCATGTTTTTTAAAATTATGGGTTTTTAGTTTTAATTATTAGATTTGTATTCTACATTGTTTTTTTCTATTACTGTTGTGAGCCACCCCAAGTCTACGGAGAGGGGCGGCATACAAATTTAATAAATAAATAAATAAATAAATGCCTTCCAGAGGCTGAAAATACCCTCATAGAGTCTCCGCGCAAGCAGAAAAATCAGCTGGCCAGCCTGCACGTGTGCTGGAGCTGAGCTAGGGTAACAACTCGTGTGCTGGCAGATATGGCTCCACCTGCCATCACTAGCATGCGTGCCATAGGTTCAACATCATGGCTCTAAATGATTGAATCAAATCAAATAATAAATCAAATGTTATTGACATTTTCTGTTCGGAAACTCCAATCTATTTACTATGCTATCAAATTTTGTAGCTAGTGCTAGACACCTTACATAACAAAGTTGATATAACTCACTTTTCAAAGAACAAATCCACCTTGCTAAATATCTTACAAGTTTTAAAATAATTTCCTTTAAAAGATCATCTGTTCATTTAAAGTTTATATCCTGCAGAAACCATAGCAGTGAAAATGAAATTAAAATTTGGCCTGGGTGCATTTATATGATTTTAATACAGGCACTCCTTGACTTGTTTAGCAACTGCTCAAAGTTAAGACAATGTTGAAAAAAGTGGCTTTCAACTAGATCTCACACTTAAAACCATCACAGCAGCCTCACAGTCATTTGAGCATGATCCGGGCATTTGGCAACCGGCTCACACTTACAACAATTGCAGCTTCCTGAAGTCATGTGACCATAGCTGTGACTTTCTCAATTATCTCCTGACAAGCAAAGTGAGAAAGCCAGCAGGGAAGGTCACAAATCATAGCCAACTGTTGTCTTGCTTAAGTATTAGTGATTCATTTAATGACCATAGCAAAAAAACCAGGATCATAAAATTGGGGGCAATCATATGATGCCTAATGACCACACCATGTAACAATGAATTTCCCAATCCCAATTCTGCTGAGAACTACCATTAGGGCAATCTATGTAGGAATAGTTCAGTCATTCCATCTGAACTGGTGAGTAATAATTTATTCCACGTATGGACTCTTTCATGCAGGTCATCCCTGGTTTAACATCTCATTGACAGGAAGTTTATTATTTTAAGGTTCCATGTTTCTTATCCTAAGACAGGAGCCATGGCACATCTTAGAAATCTTTTACAAGACTTTTTTGCTCCTTTATCAGCATTCGAATGATATTTGGTAGTTACAGATGGGTGTGAGGAAATCTCCCAGCGATGCAACATGACCTAGAAACACTGGCTGAATTTAGAACTCCAAGGAATCACCTGTGAGAAACAGGAAACGGTACAGAAACCGCTACTAAGCATATTTTAATTTTAAGGAGAAATTGGGTGGTTATTTACCATTCCTTTTTCAGGAATGAGTACCATAAAAAGAAACAAACATAAAACCTTACAGGTGATTCAAATTCTCAAGTGAAGAACAAGATCGATGCCACATTTTAAACTGGAACACCACTTCATCATTGCTTCATTAGGATCTAGAAACTGCACATTTGAGTCAAGACACAGCAGTAATAATGTCTAGCCAAACTCTTAACTGAGAAGAAAAGCTATTACACAACTGTTTAAAAGTATATATATATATTTAAAACAATAATAAAATTAGTTACTAGATATTGTCTTACTATAAAATTATTACTACCATAAAATTCGCTGGATAACTCAATGAATATTAAGACTAATAGAGAACATGTTGTGAGCCGCCCCGAGTCCTCAGAGAGAGGCAGCATACAAATCCAATAAATAAATAAATATTTGTAGCTCCAAGTTGTAGTGAGGAGTCCCTGATGCTCTATGAGCTTTGTTGTTTTCTTGCAGATATTTCATTACAGATGTTTCATTATCCAAAGTACATATTGTCATCTGCAGTTGTTTTTTGGGAGATGTTTCATTAGATTAAATTAGATTGGGATTACATTAGGGTTAGATTAGATTAGATTATTATTAGAGTTGGAAAGGACCCTGTAAATCATCTAGTCCAATGCCGGCTCAAGCAGGGGTCCCTACACCATTTCGGATAAATGGCAGACCAATCTCCCTTTGAAAGTCACAAGTGCTGGAGCTCTCACAACCTCCATAGGCAAGCTGTTCCACTGGTTGATCGCTCTCACCATCAGAAAGTTCCTCCTTATTTTCAGGTTGAATCTCTTCTTGATCAGTTTCTACCCATTATTCCTTTATTCATTACCCAAAGTAGATAACATATTCAAGCAAACAAGCTGAGAAAGCATAAAGGACTCCTCAACATTAAGACTTTTCTGTTTTGGCCTCTATTCCACAGACATGGAATACTCATGTAAGACACTATACGGCCAAGGGATAGCCATGTAAAAAGACTACTATACGGTCATCTATACTTCAACTACAGGTATCCGTGGGAAGAATGAGGAAGAAAATAATGGGATATGATTAACAACAGGGTGATTTACACATTTGTGTCTGACACTGGAAAGCAATTATGAAAAATGGGATATGCATCACATCACTGTGCACATAATTTTTTTCAAAGTCATGGTCAGTTCCAGAGGTTTTTGAGTCTGACCAAGAGTTTTCCTGTTATCTTCAGTTCTAGATCTCTAAACAGTTCTAGATTTTGTAGTTTTGTAATTGTCTGAGTCTAAAGCTGATCATAGCATATGCGCACCATGCTGTAAACTTGGAAAACTAACGCATACCTCCCCTGATTGGAATCTACCCTATGAAAAATGTATGGTTTGATTTATTCCATAGATTAATTGGCTATATTGCTAGCAGCATAAAGCACTTCTAAGAGAAGAAAAATCAGATTTTTATCAGAAATATGCTATGCTTTTTCAAAGAAACTTATACATGCATGCATGTCCTCTGTGTATATGTCAGGTTCTTTGAAGTACTGGAACATAATTTATTTGAAAATAAAACATCCATCTACATTGGATACAGCTTACAGTTGCTTTATTCCATATTTTTAACATTTGACTTCAATAGAACTTTATTCCCAGAAGTAAATAATATATATATATGTGAATGTGCATAAAAGTCCTTTAATAAATGCCCAACAAGCAGAGAAAGATAAATGGCGCTTATGTGACAAGTACAATGCAGGGAGTATGTCCATTTCATGTTGCTATTTTTTAAATCCTTTTTCACTTCACTGTAAATTTCAGACGAGAGTTTGAAATAGAGTACTTCACACTAAACACTTGAGTATTCAAAGCCAAACCTGGTTTTGGAGAACAGCTCTAAATCTATACAGAAGTCAACGCTTTAGACAGCAAATGATTTTGAAACATGGGAGTCAATATTGGAACGTCAAACAATGTCAAGACAGTTTACTACTGTACCAAGACTTCTGGGAGAAATCCTTTGCTGTAAAAATATATGTGCAGTATATATTTACTGCAGTAAATAGGAGTGAGCAAACTTTAGGGAATGTGGTCAGGAAGATTTTTCATTCTTTTTCCATAACACTTAATAATTATTTACTGGCCATCTCCCTCACAGAGAAATTTCAGAGGAAGATTTGTAATCTTCCTCTGTAATCTTCCTCTGAAATGTACAACAGTTCATTTAGTGACGGTTCAAATTTACAATGCCACTGAAAAAAGTGACCAATGACCATTTTTCACACTTACAACCATTGCAGCATTCCCAGGGTCAAAATCCAGAGGCTTGGCAACTAACTCATATTCATGACCATTGCTGTTTCCTGCGTTCTCCTTTTTCAAGATATTCCTTTTATATCTATAAATTTCAAATGGGAATTTCTCATTAAAACCTGCCCTGTGGGCAAGACTTCACTGTTGTACAGCTATAATTTTATTTTATATCTGGCACAAGATATATTAAATTCTTCATTTCTGGGGTTTGGACAAGAAAGTTCAAAGCACCTTCCTTTCTACATTCCCTACAGATGAGTTGAAGGGAGAGGCTTGTGGAAGATGTATGGATCAAGCCAAAGCCTAACACCATATGGGAGAGGTCCTTGGAACAGCAGCTAAAACTCTCTAGCTAGAAAGATGAAGGTATGTGAAGAGGTCCAGCCTAGGAGTGAAATGCTACCGGTTCAGGCCAGTTTGGGCATACCAGTAGTGGCAGCCACTGGTGGTTTGCTGAACTGGTAGCGATTGCTGGCTGGCCACGTCACCTAACTGGTCCGCCATTCGCTCGCCCTGCGAGCAGATGTCCCAGGGCTCTCAGCCACCTGCTGCCACTGCTGTTCCTCTTGCCTCCCTCCCCAGTCCGCAGAGCCTGCTCTCTGGCCCTATCCTGGCCAGCCTGATGATGTCAAGCTGGAGCGCTGGCAGTCCAACACGGTGCGCCTGTGCAACAGCCCATGGACATCTCCTTGCTGTCCCGGAGCAGTGGCACCACTGCCGCTGCCACTCTCAGGCTCAGCCCCATAGCAGCAGAAAGGGGTTTTTTTTTTTGAAATATATTTTTATTGATTTTTATAAAATGGTTACATAAAAAACAAACATAAAACAGTGCACAGTGCATGTGCCCATCACCTAACAGACAAAAAAAAACCCCATCACCACCACTACCCATTACAAGGGGTTCAAAATTTACTAATTTGTTTATATATATTTCCTTGGCTCTACCTTGCATTAGATATTACTAAAAGAGTGATTGCAGTTTATTTTTCACATTTACATCACAGATTCTACTCAACATATAACCTTTCACCTTATTCCATTGTGCCATCAGCTTCTCCAGTTTGTTTTCATCAAAATTGTTTAATCTTATTTCCATAATTTCAAAATGTATGTGATCCACCATGTACCAGTACCAATTCTGTAATGTCCATTTTATAGACTCTTTCCAACCCAATACCACTACTGCTTGAGCACTTTCCAATGCTGCGGTTTTTATTTCTTTGAATTCTCCTAGTTCTCTTTGTTTAATTAAAATCGCTATTTCTTTTGTAATTGTCCAATTAATATTTAACATTGTATTAATTTCGTTCTGCACTTCCTTCCAAAATGTCTGAATTTCTACACACTCCCAGAACATATGCATAAAGATTCCCTTCTTTTGGCAACCATGCCAACAATTACCCTTCTCTTTCCCCTGGAAGTGTGCAAGTTGTGCAGGTGTATAGTACCATTTGTGTAAGATTTTCCTTCTCATCTCTTTAACTCTTGTATTTTTAATCTTATGTATATTTTCTACTATTTCTTTCATTTCACTTTCATCTATTTGTAAATCATTTTGCCAACATCTTGTCAAACTTTTTATTACTTCCTCTTCCACTTGCAATAACATTCTATATATGTTACTAGCTTGAGCTTTTGTATCATTGATCTTTTCTTTTATTATTTTTTCTAAACAATTTTCTTCTCGCAAGAAAGCTTCTTTATTCTCACTTTTATTTAAGTATTTACTTATTGCATTAATCTGCAGCCATTTCTGTTGACCAAGCCACCATTCCAACCGAGTTCTGCTAACTCTCCCGTCCTTCTCATATAATTGTTCAATTCTCATTATCCCTTTGCTATTTAATACTTTTATAATTCTGCTTAAATTAACATCATTACCTGTATTCAATACGTGTAACGTTGATAATTTTGAATTTCTAGTTCCACATTTTCCCTGCCATTTGGACCATATTTCTAAGCTTGCTTTCAGAGGGTCGGTTAAATTATTGATTTCTATTCTACTCCATTTTTTAAATAATAGCTCTTTATTATTTATATTATTAATTTCCTTTTCCAATTTCACCCACTTCTTTTCCCCCCTTAACTGTAATTCCATTAATCTTTCTATTTGAAACGCTTCTCTATATAATACTAAGCACGGGCTCCCCCACCTCCCCTCTTTCTCGTGGGCAAACTGCCATTTTTTTCTTATTCTAGGCCTTTTGTTTCCTTCAATCCAAGAATTTAATTTACTATCCCATTCTCTCAATTTTTCACCAGGAAAAAGTACCTGGTAAAACTTGAAATAAATACATCATTTTTGGTATTATCATCATTTTAAGGGCTCTGATCTTGGCAATTCTTCTCAACCTTTTTTCCCTCCAATTTTTTATCTGCTTTTGAATTCTCTTCCATATTAAATTATAGTTGGCCATCGCAATTTTCATAGGATTCTTAAACAACCAAATTTATTTTATTTTATTTATTTATTCGATTTTTATGCTGCCCTTCTCCTTAGACTCAGGGCGGCTTACAACATGTTAGCAATAGCACTTTTTAACAGAGTTAGGCTATTGCCCCCACAATACGGGTCCTCATTTTACCCACCTCGGAAGGATGGAAGGCTGAGTCAACCTTGAGCCGGTGATGAGATTTGAACCACTGACCTTCAGATCTACAGTCAGCTTCAGTGGCCTGCAGTACACCACTCTACCTACTGCGCCACCCCGACTCATTATAATTCCTAGATATTTCATTTTTTTACATCCTAGTTTCAATCCTGATACTTTTTGTATCTCAATTTGCTCTTTAGGGCCTATATTTAAACAAATTATCTCTGATTTCTCTATATTAACCATAAGTCCCGATTGGTCTTTGAATTCCTGGAGCAAGATCATTATTCTTTTCATCATTTCAATTGGGGTTTCGGACAACACTATAGCATCATCTGCAAAAAGATTTAATTTTAATTCAAGTTTTCCTATTTGATAACCTCTCCATTCCTTGTCATTTCTAATTTTATTTGCTAAAACCTCAATTGCCAATGCGAATAACATTGGGGATAGTGGACAACCCTGCTTAGTTCCATTCTGAATTTTAATCTTCTCTGTTCTGTTGCCATTTACTCTAATATAAACTATATTATCCTTATAAATTGTTTCTATAATTCTACAAAATGAATCTCCCATATTTAAATCTTTACATAATTGAAACAAGTAATCATGGTTAACTTTATCAAAAGCTTTGTACACATCTAGCTTTAAAATACCTAATTTTCTTTTGGTAGTGGTAGCATGGTGTATCACAGCAGAAAGTGAGAGCAATGCTGGCGGGGGGGGAGATCTGCTGTTCTCATCAGAGAAGTTCTTCAGAGGGACATAATGAGGCTCGCTTGCCTTTTGAGCAATTCCAATGCGCATCCGACCTGTGGGACCGTCCTGAAAACGAAGCTTGCTTCCCCCTCCTCGGATGTGGCGAAACGGTCTGGCCTTGGTGATGTTATCTGAGCCAGCCACCCATGCCCAAAGGCTCAGAGAAAGCAGCAACGTCGGTGACAGTGGCTATGGAACCTCGCCCTGCGGCACCGTGGCCAGGTCCTAGTGCTTAAGAAGCTGTATTCCACAGGCCGGAAACATGTCTGACTTATCAAAGCCGCTTTTGCCTTGGACCTTTTCTCTCTAGGATGCAGTGAGGGTGAGAAAAAGAACAGTGCTAGAGCCCAGGAGGCTGCTGAGTGAAGAGACGGAGAGGCCCTGGCTGTGAGTTCCTCTGCAGGGTTGTGGGGTTGTTACTTTCCTGCAAGGCTGCTAGCCTCTAACCTGGGGAAACACCAGCTGTTCATCAGAACTTTTTTTAAACTTTTTTTAATTTAAAAAGTTTTAAAAAATTAAAAATTGTAATGACATTTATTTATTTTATTTATTTTATTTTATTCTACTTCTATGCCACCCAATCCTGGAGGACTCAGGGTAGCTTACAACAATATAAAAAGATACAAATACAATTTTAAAAAGTCAAATATAGATATCTAAAACTATAAACCCTAGTGATGCTCCAGCTCTCCATCACACCCAAAGTCATTCTCCCATCCCTGCTGGCCTTCCTATCTCTTGGCAGGCCTGCCATTCCATACACACAAGTCTGGGGTTACAGCTGTGTCCTCGTCCCCTGCCAATGACACATACAGTAGGCGGGGCACTAGCCTTCTCTCCTGGATCCTCATTCTACCTAACAAATCATCCCCTCCCTTCCTTACTAGTGCCATTCACACCAACACTCACTCTGCTGGATTCTGCACGATCTGAAGTTTCCGAACACTCTTCAAAGGTAGCCCCATGTAGAGAGCGTTGCAGTAGTCAAACCTCGAGATGATGAGGACATGAGTGACTGTGAGTAGTGACTCCCTGTCCAAATAGGGCCGCAACTGGTGCACCAGGCAAACCTGGGTAAACGCCCTCCTCACCACAGCTGAAAGATGATGTTCTAATGCTAGCTGTGGATCGAGAACACCCAAGTTGCCGACCCTCTCCGAGAGGGTCAATAATTCCCCCATCCCAGGTGATGGACAGACAGATGGAATTGTCCTTGGGAGGCAAAACCCACAGCCACTCCGTCTTGTCAGGATTGAGTTTGAGCCTGTTGACATCCATCCAGATCCTAACAGCCTCCAGGCACCGGCACATCACTTCCACTGCTTCACCGACTGGACATGGGATGGAGATTATTATTATTATTATTATTATTATTATTATTATTATTATTATTATTATTTATTAGAGTTGTATGCCGCCCCTCTCCGTAGACTCCGTAGATGTACAACTGGGTGTCATCAGTGTACATAAAGAAGTTTTTAAGTTCAATCCCATATGCCTTTCTTGTATAGATGTTGGTTAATAATTTTATATTTTGTTAAGGTTATTTTATTGTAGGGGTGGGATGGGGGGTGAAGTGTGACTGATTATATGTATGTATAATGATAGTGAGTGTGATTGCGATAGAACACTGTTTATGGATTAATATGATTTTTGTTTTTAACTTTATTAAGGAGATCAGTTTTAAGACGAATGTATGAATATGATTGGATGGAGAGGATATCTGTGATGTATGAAATGTGTGGAAGGGACAGTTGTTCTGGCGACTTGGAGGCAGGAGGAGTCGGGGTGACTATCTCTGGGGTGGTGGAGGGCCTGAATATTCTGGTCGTGCTGGTGAGAGGCAGATATGGCGGGAGAAATGGGGTAGGCCGTTCACGGGGAACAAGGGACCGCTGCTTGAAAGTGGTCCCTTGTTCCGGCCCCATGGACTCAACCCGGGGAACTGGTGTCAAGTGAAATCCGGACCCTGGGCTCAGGACTTGTCCACTTCATCAGGTGTTAAACCATGACAGTGCAGGATAGAAGAGGTTAAAAAATATTTAAGAATTTGGGCAGTCCCCCAAATATCACTTGCAGATACCTTTAAAAAAATATGTTGCATCTCCAACAGCTCTGCAAGTCATGAACTATATATTTGGCTATAAGCACCAATAACATTATATTAGAACCATAACGTTCCAGTTGAAATATGCTGGATTCCTTCTTGTAAACTGCAGAAATTCTGTTGCATTTGAACACAAAGCAGAAATGTTTGGCATTACATGGGAGGAGGAGTGAAAACGTGTCATCTGTTGAATTGCCATGATTGTGTTTCTATTCATTGTTAATAAAAAGCAGAGAATGACAACAACAATGACTATTGCACTACCGCTGCATATCTCAAATTATATATATTTCCTAATAGAAAACTGGCAAATGGGTTTTGAGACCATCATTTGTTTTTTCCATGGAAAATACAAAAGCTGAATAAGTATGCTACCTAATCTGAAATGTATTAATCTACCAGAACTGAATGGAAATAGTCTAAGAACCAGATATAAGATAGAATGCATTTCTTAAATAACATAGTTTTGGGTTTTATTTACCTTTCTTTTAAGTCTGCTTTTAGAACACAGTTTTAAGAGATGCATTATTTTTTTTAATTTGGTATTAGTATAAGATATTACAAAGAACAATAAACCACATACATTAAAATCTGCTATGCTGCTGAGTTGGAGTAAGCAGATTTTGTATATAATGTGCATTTATTTATTGTAATCCCTATACTTAAGGCGCTTTTCAAAACTGATTCAGAGATTTATTGTCAAATTCTACAGGCTCCTTCCTGCACAAGAGAAATTGCTTGTTTCAACTAGTCATTTTATGCTAAAATTCAGGGCAGAAATTAGTTTCTAAGAATCTGTCTGCATTTCTAAAACTCAATTATACAATTGTATATGAATATGTATATGTACATATGCAGCCTTTTTCCATTCCTTTAAAGAAGGGCTTCAGGGACACTGAAATTCTGACTTTCTTCTTTTAAGATGGCATTGGTTCTCTAAATGATATATGTGCTTTCTTTAAAAAAAAAAACCTTCCCTATCTTTCCATAGCTAATGTTTTAAGAATATTTTTTTTGAAATGATATTAACCGCTCTGCTTATTCAGACAAACGCAGTAGACCTAGTACACTTGGACTTCAGTAAAGCTTTTGATAAAGTGGACCACAACCCACTACTCTACAAATTTGAAAAAAGGTGGAATAGACTATAACACAACCAGATGGATTAACAACTGGCTGATTAACCGAACCCAACGAGTAATCTTCAATGGATCCAATTCTACAAAAAAAGAAATAAGCAGCAGGGTACCACAAGGTTCAGGCCTAGGCCCAGCACTCTTCAATATATTTATTAACAACCTAGATGAGGGAATAAAGGGGGGACTAATCAAATTTGCAGATGATACCAAGCTGGCAGGGGTAGCCAATGCCTCAGAGGATAGGCTCAAAATACAGAAAGATCTCGATAGACTAGTACTGTGGGCTCAAAATAACAAAATGAAGTGTGATGTAGAGAAAAGCAAGATCCTACTCCTAGGTAAGAAAAAACCTAAAACACACATACGAACTGGGTGAAATCACACTCAGCAGTAGCGATTGCAAGAGAGATCTCGAAGTCTTAGTGGATAACCAACTAAATATGAGTCAGCGATGTGCAGCAGCAGCTTAAAAAGCCAACACAATCTTAAACTGCATCAACAGAGGTATATACAATCCAAGACTAGAGAGGTACTAATATCACTCTATATTGCCCTAGTTAGACCACACCTAGAGTACTGCATTCAATTTTGGTCACCACAGTATAAAAAAGACATTGAAACACTAGAGAAAGTGCAGAAGAGAGCAACTGAATGATTAAGGGACTAAAAACCAAGACATACGAGGAAAGGTTGCAGGAACTGGGCACAGATAGTCTAGTGAAAATGAGGTCTTACGGGACATGATTGCAGTCTTGAGATACATGAGAGGCTGTCATAGAGAGGAGGGGGTCACGCTATTCTCCAGGGCACCAGAAGGGAAGACGAGCAATGGATGGAAACTGACCAAGGAGAGATTCAACCTGGAAATAAGGAAGAACTTTCTGATGGTGAGAACGATCAACAAGTGGAACAGCTTGCCAGGGGAGGTTGAATGCCCAAACACTTGCCACTTTCAAAAGGAGATTGGACTGCCATCTGCTTCAGCAGGGGGTTGGACTAGATCAGTGTTTCCCAACCTTGGCAACTTGAAGATATTTGGACTTCAACTCCCAGAATTCCCCAGCCAGCGAATGCTGGCTGGGGAATTCTGGGAGTTGAAGTCCAAATATCTTCAAGTTGCCAAGGTTGGAAAACACTGGACTAGATGATCTGCAAGGTCTCTTACAACTCTAACAATAAATAAATAAATAAATAAATAAAAGCAGCATGGCAGCAATGTGTGCCAACTCCAATTACAGATAAAATTACAAACATAAATGTGCAGTATGAAAAATAGATAGTACAACAAATTTGAATATACCTAAAGCAATTACAGTAAACAGTGATACGTTTAAAAAAAAAATTACATACTTAACTCAAGGAATCCTGGTTGATAATTTCCACATTCCAACTATGTTTATGAAAACTGTAGTAAGGGTGGCAGGAATTGCAAAGCACAAGTTCATTAAAATAGCTAAGAATGAATTAATTGTAGAGTTGCTTCCCAACATCAACTGCATTGAAATTTTTCATGACAATAATAGTTCAACATTTAATGTTCACAGTCTAGAGAAACCAATAGGACTTTGGGAAAACAATGGGACTTCTAGTACAATGTTATTTTAACAGTAAACATTGTTGAATTAAGTGAACTGTACTTTCATATGTAAGACAGAAGCTCTAAGCAACTGATTTCTACACAATATTGCTTTATTTTATCAAGGAATATAAAAGTCTGAATTATTTCTGTTACATTTAGTGAATAAAAAAATTCAAATCTTCAGTTGCTAAACATATTTCCACTGATATTAAGAACACTGATTTGAATAATATTTACTGCTGCACAAATGTGTTATGATCAGATCCTGGATCATATTTCTAAGCCTAATATTGAAATCTGCCAAGAGGTAATAGAGGAAATGAAAGACCTACTAAGTAATATTAATCTATAATGCAGAGCAGTGTTCCCTCTAATTTTTTTTTTGGGGGGGGGGGGAAGTATAGTGTCTGAGCGGCAGTCCCTTCGGGACTGGGCGGCACAGAAATAATAAATAAATAATAAATAAACAAACAAACAAACAAACAAACAAATAAAAAACCCACCCTGTTTTGCCTCAGAGAATTTCAAAATAAAATACTGTACTGTGTGTCTATAACAGTGAGCTCATAACAGGGCAACTCTATCAATATCAAAATGCCACTTAAATAGTTGAGCTAGTTTCAAACTAGATTTTGATTTTCTTTCTCTCTTCCTTACTCCCATTATTTTTCTTTCTCTTTTCCTTCCTCTCTTTTTTCTATCTGTTTCTCTCTCTTCCTCTCTTCCTCTCTCTCTCCTTCCCTCTCACTCTTTCCCTCTCAGCTTCTGGGCAGGTTTGGAAAACTCTGAGTTGATGATGATTTTTAAGTGAGCGATTGCTCACTGCTCAGCTTAGAGGGAACTATGATGCAGAGATTGAGAAATTTCATCCTTCACAGTAACAGACTATCTGCCTTATCGTGTCTTAACTCTTTTATTCCTTCAGAAACCTTGCTTGAACACCAAGCAGGAATTTGACAGGACAAGAAGGATATTTGATCATATTTACTGAAATAACAATATACCTGCATTTTAACAGACAGAAGACATCTAGAGAGTATTTATAATACCACAAGTTATAATCATGTATTTCTAGCGCTATGAGTAGCTATTTCTAAACATGATGTATTTCCCAAATGGTACTGTTTATGTAGCCAAAGTAAAATTTCCTGCTGTTTGTAACTGAAATACAAAGCTTAATTCCTTGTTTGTGCTTTACAAATGACTACACGTCACTACATATTCCCAGAGTTCTCTGTGAATAAGATGCTGGTGTTTACCAAAAGTCAGACATAATGGCAAGACATATTCATACATATCAAATTAGGCTAGTATTCCCCCTAAGGTTCCATTTCTACAAAGAGAAACTTGAATCTTCAGCTATTCATTCTCATCGGAATCAAAAGAACCACCTACTGTGAATTTTTTTTAAAAAAAAAATAAAGCCATACTGTTATTTAAGCACTTCATAAATCAAAGTGAAATATTGGCATACAAGTTCCATGAACCTGGTACAAAGATCTCAGGTATTTGGATTGGTTTTATTATTTTATTCATTGTAATTTCAACATATAATTTCCCTTTTTCAAATCAATTTCAGGATGCACTACAGTTAAACCAAAGTGAAAAGCTATCGTAATTTTATTACAAAATATTACATAGTTTTCATTAATAAACTTGTTAGTTATTACAAGATTTTGCCCTAGGTTTTGTTTTTTTAATTAGTGGGTACCTGTGCCTTCAGGCAAGATCACAAATGGATCAAGAAAGGTTGACAACTCTAGGCTGAAGGTAATTAGATGAAAGCCAATCCAAGAGGCTAGCAGTCCAACAAACAAGTAAGGATAATTAACCAGCTCAATTTCAGAGGGAAACTCCAGAAGTGGGCATGAAATGCAAAAGTAGACAGGGGATCAGATATAGGCAGGGCAAATTAAAGATATTCCTTTAGCATTGATCTGATGACAGCCCTTCACATTAGGAAACCTAAGCCATGCAGGCCAATGCCACTCTTATTATAAGATTATAGTGACAGAAGGTCTAGAAACAGATATTCAGATGCCATGATATGTCTACACAAATATCAAAATCATGCATGCCACAGTATTCTCTGTGACATTCTAAGTAAACAAAAGCTGGACTTTGAAGAAGCAGAACAGAATGAGTATTGACGCCTTTGAACTTTGGTGTTGGAGAAGACTCTTGAGAATACTGTAGAAAGACAAGAAAACAAACTAATGGGTCACTGGAAAAATCAATCCAGACTTCTTACTAAAGGCGTAAATGATGAGGCTGAGATTATCCTACTTCAGGCACATTATCAGAAGATGTAGTTTTCCAGTAAAGGATGAAATGCTGGGGAAAATGTAAGACAAGAGAACAGGATGACCATCAGCAAGCAGTTACAATGGCAATCGGTGCACTGTCGGAAGATCTGAAAGACCAAGTTAGGGATGTGGTTGCTAAGAGTCAAAAACTACTTCATGGCACTTAATAAATCAATATAGTCTGATTGTACTTCTCCCTCCTTCATGGAAACTAGGTCTTTGTGGGAATTAAGGAGGGTGATTATCTGGTTACATCTCAACCCTGAACTCCATTTTAAAAAAAACCTGACCCTTTCTTGATACAGGCAAGGTAATTTCTTCCTCCCATTATATCTGACAGCAGTTCCAGCAATACTAGGCATTAGTCTCCATCAGTTAACTCTCCAGAAAAGGTCCTTGAAAATAAAGAGTTCCTTACAGGTAGGGTGCATATAGTTTAACCATTCTTCCACACAACTTAGCACTTTTTACTGTATTAATCCTCTAAGCCAGAGTCCTCCCCCATCGTTCATAACAAAGGAAGAGATAACACCCTCTTCTTCAGCTCCCCCCCCAAAGTGATCTCCTTGTTCTGGTCTTTGGTGAGTCTGGCCTACTGGGTTTCTGAGGCTTTCAATTTTTCCTCAGGGAGGAAATGTTAAGCAGTGGTTAAGGAGTTAGGACAGAACAGGAGGTGCCCACAGACATGTCCATTCTCAGCAATTAAAGGGGACTGGGTAATCTTGGGCCAGTCACTGTCTCTAAGGGTTGATTTGTGCTTCTAGTTTGCCTTGGCTCAAGAATGATCCCTCTATTATTTAAAGATGGCAGGAATATATTGTGCTACCATCAACTCACCCCCCAACGTCTGAGAAGGTCCCCTCCCGTTGAGTTTTTTGGTTCTACTTCAAATGTAGTGTATTTCTTCCTCCAGTGGGACAAGCAAGGCTGATCCATTCGCTCATTGCACTTCATACTGTCTTGCACAAATACTGTTTTTTAACTGGCTGGCTATGCTTTATGCTTGGCATACTCCCTCACCCCTCACTGTCTGCCTTTAATGGCTGTTTTGTACTGAGCTGCTATTGTTTCTGACATCATTTTACCATTTTATTTTTGTTTCCATGGTTCAATTGTGGAACACTGAAATGCTGGACATTTTGTTTGTTTGTTTCCTTTAACAGATTTAGCATAGGAATGATGAAATGTGGCCTGATTTCTTTTAATTGTAAGACACTGACAAAAAAAATTGCCAAGTTTCTTCCTCTGGCCCAGGGGTAGGCAAAGTTGGCTCTTCTATGACATGTGAACTTCAACTCCCAGAATTCCTGAGCTAGCATGATTAGTCTAGGAATTCTGGGAGTTGAAGTCCACAAGTCATAGAAGAGCCAACTTTGCCTACCCGTGCTCTATACCGAGAGTGGAAATGTAAAATCGCTATTAATAAAACAGGTCCAGCAGATGAAATTAATATGGCCCCATCTGACGAATCAGATTCTGAACTGGAGGAGCAAGACTTCACAACTCAGGGGCCAGCAGCCCCCTCAGATATTTACCAGTAAGTCAGAAAGAGAAATATCTTCTACAGCAGATGTAGAAGTTCTTTCTCAATCTTGGCAATTTTAAGATGTGTGGGCTTCAACTCCCAGAATTCCCCACATATCTTGAAGCTGCCAAGATTGGGAACCTCTGTTCTACATGATGAACCTGTGCTTCTGGAGCAATCACATAATAAACAGCCAAACCATAAATAGGCTGAGTCTACAGTTTCAGAGACTGAGCAGGAAAAGGTCTTGAATCCTTGCACAAGACTGATGGAGTGAGTATAATAGGGAGGTTCAGCAAGGTTCCTCTGAGGAAAGAGCTATGACTCAGGAAAGTAGGCATGGGCTGACTCAGTACAGTAGTCCCTCGCTATACCGCGCTTCACCTACTGCGGCTTCACTTCATCGCGGGTTTCTGAGGAAGCCGATCGGCAGATTTAAACAGCCCGCCGAACTCGATCGGCAGGTTTTTTTAAAAAAATATATATCTAAAATTGTAAATACTGTATTTAAATACTGTATCTAAAATAAATACTGTGTGGGAAGGGTTTATAAACACTTAAAACAATGAAAACTACCAAACAATTACAATATAAATACTTAAATAAGTACTATCAGTCGATAAATTCCCCATCGCGGATTTCACCTATCACGGCCAGGTCTGGAACGTAACACCAGCGATAGGTGAGGGACTACTGTACTGTGAAAGAAAGGCTTGAGAGTCAAACTTATGCAAACAGGCAACTTTCCAACCTTGGACCTGACTTCCCAAGTGTGTGAAATTTCTGATTCCCTGGCTGACATCTGGACTAACACAAGGCTACATTCTGCTCTGGTGACTGGATCATAGATTTGTCCACATAAAACTTCAGTTTCTGAACTAAGGTTGTTTGTTTTTCCTGAACTCTAGCCTTCCTGCACAGTGGTGAGATTTATAGTCACTGTCAAGACCATTGATCTAAGTCTGGCCTCCTGTACTTATAGTTACTGGCACAGCACAGAAAACTTGGCCATTTGGGTGTTATTGTTTTTTAACAGGGTAAAATTGACTAGAGCTTTGCCAAGTTTCTTGTTCTAGTACAAGTGACTAGAAGAATCTCTAAAGAAAGAAAGGCAATAGTGATTTTTTTCCCCCTAGAATGGATGACAGAGGAAAAGAAGCAAGGAAACCCACCTATCCAAGCCATATTAACCTTAGTCAGGCAGAATCCTTACTTATTCTATGACCAAAAGGGAGATGGATTTGAAATTTGGAAAATAACTTTTTCAACCAGCATCATTTCTTGATAACCCAGCCATACGGTATGATATGATTTATCAACCATATGCCAGTCCCAGTCATGCATAAATGGGAAGGATTAGGGAAAGAGTCTTCGGAGAGGGGTGGCATACAAATCTAATAAATAAATAAAATAAATGGTGAACTACTCTATTAAAAAAAATCTCACTGCAACACTTTATGGCAATAACTCAACATGACTTTGGTGTGACTTGGATACCAAGAATGATTGACGAAGAAGAATTGATACCTTTGAACTGTAGTGCTAGTTTAAATTACTGCATATACCATGGACAGCCAGAATAATCATAGGAAGATGTTAAATCGTAAAAAAACAGACACATCACCAGAAGATAAAATCACAAGGGTATGTCTGATTTACTTTGACGATCTTATGCATGCAAATGCATTGGAAAAGGCAATGATGCTTTAAAAAAAGGTTAGAAGACAAAAGAAGAAGGGCCAAGAAAAATACATGCTGGCTTGATAACATCAGATCTGATAGAAAGTTGAACATACAACAATTAAAAGAAGTTGTGCTTGACAGAATAACATGGAGAGCACTTGCCTATAAAGTTACCAAGAGTCAGGCACAATTAAATAGATTAAATACCGGTAGTTTAAAAATCACAACATTTCTTGCTAGGGTATACAGGACAGACAAGCAGTTAATGGCTGCAGTTCAGAAGAGCACTTAGCCCAAACAATCTCATAGGATTGTTGTGTGCAAAATAATAGCTGCTGATGTATGCTTCATCTGAGGATAAAACCAAGGGTTGGCTGCTGCCTGGACTGGGAGGGAGGGGGAACGCAGTGGGGTAACAAAAATGGAGCTCCATCCTAGAGCACCCAATTTGCACTGAAAGATATTGAAAGAAAATGCAGGGCATCATGCATAAGCCACGCCCACAGTGTGGTAGTAAAAAAATTGGTAGCCCTTCACTGGATAAAACAGAATACAGTGGTACCTCTACCTAAGAACGCCTCTACTTAAGAACTTTTCTAGATAAGAACCAGGTGTTCAAGATTTTTTTTGCCTCTAGTTAAGAACCATTTTCTACTTAAGAAACCGAGCCCAGAAAAATTTCCCAGAAAATTTGAGAGCGGCATGAATGCCCAGTTTGAGAAAGTATCTCTAAATTTTTAAGTTGATGGTGCATGACATCATCAACAAGACAGCTTCCTTCAAATAAATTCAGTCTTTAGGAATAAATTCAGAATTAGGTAAAGAAATGTCTAATTGTGAAAATGGACCTACTCTTTCTTTCTGTGGCCAAACTGTGCCCATCTGCAGACTGACTTTTTCTTTCTTTCTCTAATTTATTTATTTATTGGATTTGTATGCCGCCCCTCTCCGAGGACTTGGGGCAGTTCACAACATGTCAAAAAACAATATACAGTACATATAACTAAAAAATCCAATTAATATAACTAAAACTTTTAAAAAACACTTAAAATCATCCATTATCATTCACACATCGAGGCATACTACATTCGTCAGCCAGGGGGCTAGTTATAATTAGTTATAATTAGTATAACTATGATTAAGTTGGAAGTTATTCCATTAATTCTATAGTCATATAGATGCTAATTAAGTTCATTAATTATTTTACTATATTAAAAGTTATTTTAAAACCTCCATTATAAGAGGTTGGATGATTTTTCTGAAACATATTTTAAAGAGACCCAAGAGGAAAAGCATTTGGAGGAGAAAAAGGTGATGAAAAACCAAGGGAGTAGACATGGATGCTCTGGGACCAGATTAGGTGAGCAGAATACATAGAACTGCCGCTGTTCACAAGCCAGATACTACAGTCACTTAGTATCACACAAAGCTACTAGTGCAGTTGGGAAGAGAGTGAGGCCCAGGATCAGGCATGGAATGAAAATGAGTTCATGGGGGATCAGGCTGCAGTGTAGGGATGTTAGGAATAAATTTAATGGATATATTTTTCATAGCTACAAAGCCAGAAGATGCCTGAAAACGCCTGAAACACCGAGGCACTTGGGGCGGCGGCCAGTGGAAGCGGCTGTTGTCCTGGGGGCGACACCCGACAGAGGCTTCAAGAGCGTGCTGGAGGGAGCCTGCTGGCATCGGCTACAAAACCGGAAGATGCTCTAGAGGAGATTGCTGGCGTCTATCTAAAACCTAGGACACCAAAGAACAACGCTGGGGCATTTGGAATAACCAATATGCCAGAACAACCCTCCTTGTTAGGGCTCCTTTTAGGGCTGCTGCGACTTCTGGGATGTGGAAACTTAAATGGTCTTTGGACTTGGCCATTTAACCCCCACTGTTGTGGTGACCGTGGACAATGGTCAGGGAAGCAAGAGCAGGAGACAGTCTTTCCATTCAGACTGGACAATATTTTTCATCAGACTATAATCTCTGACATAAACTACAAGAATCTCCCATAGAAGACAATTTTAAGTTTCAGTCCCATATGCCTTTTTGTACAGAAATTAGTTAACAGTTTTATATTGGATCTTACACCTTTTTTAAATAATTGTTTTAGATATATTGCTAAGGTTATTTTATTGTAGGGGTGGGAAGGGGAGTGGAGTGTGTGATTATGTGTATGTAAAATGATAGTGAGTGTGATTGTGATGGGACACTATTTATGGGTGATATAACCTTTGTTTTTTAATTTACTAAGGAGATCAATTTTAAGACGAATGTATGAATATGATTGGATGGAGAGGATGTCTGGGATGTATGAAATGTATGGAAGGGACAGTTGATCTGGCGGCTTGGAGGCAGGAGGGGTGGGGGTGCCTATCTCTGGGGTGGTGGAGGGCCTGAATATTCCGGTCGTGCTGGGGAGAGGCAGATATGGCGGAAGACATGGGGTAAGCCATTCACGGGGAACAAGGGACCGCTGCCTGAAAGCAGTCCCTTGTTCTGGCCCCATGGACTCAACCCGAGTCTACGGAGACGGGCGGCATACAAATCTAATAAATAAATAAATAAATCTAATAAACAAACCCGGGGGACTGGTGTCAAGCGAAATCCGGACCCTGGGCTCAGGCTGTTGCTGCTAAATGCCAGGTCTGCTATAAATAAAGCTCCCCTCATCCAGGATTTACTACTGGAGGAGGAGACAGACCTGGCGTATGTGACTGAGACCTGGCTGGGCCCAGAGGGGGGAGTTCCTCTCTCGGAAATGTGCCCAGCTGGGTTTCAGGTGTGGCACCAGCCACGACCCCAGGGAAGGGGGGGAGGAGTGGCAATTATAGCCAAGAAGACCTTCAAGCTGCGTAGGCTCACTGGTCCTGAGATTGCGGGTTGTGAGTCCTTTCTTATGAGGTTGGACCTAGGGGTACAGGTGGACGTTGCTCACGTACCTGGCTCCCAGCTGCGTGTCAACAGCCCTGCCTGCGCTACTCAAGGAGGTAGCCGGGCTGGCAGTGGAGTCCCCCAGACTTATTGTCTTGGGGGATTTTAACCTGCCGTCACTCGGTGAACCCTCAGGGTTGGCGCAGGAGTTCACGGCCACCATGGCATCCATGGACCTGACCCAAGTAGTTCAGTGTCCAACCCATGAGAGGGGACACACTCTCGACATGGTTTTCCTTTCGGGATAGTTGAGTAATGATCTAATATTAAGGGGCTTAGAAACGTTGCCATTGTCATGGTCAGATCATTTTCTACTGTGGCTTGATTTTAAGGCTCCAATCCTTCCCCGCAGGGAGGCGGAACCAATTAGGAGGTTCCGCCCCAGACGCCTGATGGATCCAGAAGGTTTTCAAAGGGCGCTTGGGGTTTTGCCAGATTCACTTGTCCACAGTTCGGCGGAGTCGCTTGCTGCAGCCTAGAATACCACTGCGACGGAGGTTCTAGACCGAATTGCGCCTTTGCGACTTCTCTCTGGCAACAGACCCTGGAGGTCTCCTTGGTTTACTGAGGATCTCGGGGAATGAAACACCAGAAGAGAACTCTAGAGAAGCGCTGGAGAAAGACCAGATCCGAATCTGACCGAACACTTGTAAAAGCTCATATTGAGCTTTTAAATAAATAAATAAATAGATAAATAAATAAATAGATAAATAAATAAATAGATAAATAAATAGATAAATAAATAAATAAAATGTCGGCCTGATTGCGTCTGCGGAATCTCGCCTGGACGCCCTGTTTAGGGTGACTCGCTCCCTTCTTAATCGGAGGGGAGTTGGGGAACCCTTGCAGGGTAGTGCCGAGGCTTTTAATAAACTTTCTGAACTCACTGAACATTGCTCTGTGGACTAGCACTGGTCTGCCTTTGGCTGCACTTAATTGGAATAGTTCTGGGTTTCTGGTGAAGGGAATTGCTGGAGAATATTAAACCCGCTAAACCACTGTTATATGTGGGTGAGCAGGACAGCACAGTTGTCCTGATTCTGGTGCTTGAAAATAATTTTACACATGGGAGGGAAAACATGCAATTGTGTTAGGCTTTTCAAGCACGCAAAACAGGGAACAGAAAAATGATACTTTGAAGGGAAACGATAAACATTTATGACCTTCCTTATTCATATTCTAAAGCCCGCTGTAAAATTGTGGCTGCTAAAGTGATAGCATATGCAGTTATTTCTCTCTTGCTACTATCTTTCTGCAAATCATCAGGATGAACATAGATTTGAGTTCACAGAGCATCAAATAACAAGATTGGAAGGGACATGGGACGTCTTCTAGTCCAATCTCCTGCTCAAGCAGGAGATCATATACCAGAGATGGCGCACCTTTTTTGGTTTGTGTGCCAAGAGGTGGGTGTGCGTGTCCCTCCCTCCCCCCCCACACACAAACACACACATCTCTTGCTGCCCGTGCGCATGCGCACAACCCCCATACCCGTCCCGGCCATGCGCATAGGCTTCACTGAAGCCTGGGACGATGAAAAAAATGGGCAAACCAGAAGTTCAGAAAAATAGACTTCCGGTTTGCCCATTGTGCTGGTTTTTTGCCCTCCAGAGCTTTCAGGGAAGCTTCCTGAAGACACGGAGTGCAAAAAACAGCACAACTGGCAACTGGAAATCTGTTTTTCTGAACTTCCGGTTTGCTCGTTGGGTAGTTTTTTGTATTCCAGGGCTTCAGGAAAGCTTCCCTTAAGCCTCGGAGGGTGAAATGGCCTTCCCCAAGGCCAAAAATCAACTGGCTAGAGCTCATGCGCTCTGGAGATGAGATAGGGCAACGCCTCATGTGCCCTTCGATATGGCTCCATGTGTCACCTTTGGCACACATGCCATAGGTTCGCCATCACAGCCATATATCATTCCAAACAAGTGGTTATCCAGTCTCTTCTTAAAAACCTCCAGTGATAGACCTCCTCTAACTTTTGGAGGCAAGCTGTTCCACTAATTAATTGTTTTCACTGTCAGGAAATTTCCCCTTAGTTCTAGGTTATATCTCTCTTTAATAGATCCCGCACTCAGGTGCTTTGCAGAATAAGCTGACTCCCTCTCCTCTATGATAGCCCCTTAAGTCCTAGTTCTGTCAACTGTTTATCCTATGGTTTATTGTATTTGTATTTATTGTATTTATATGCCCCTCACTCCAAAATGGACTCAGGGCTATGAGAAACGGACTCTTAGCTGGAATGGTATATGGCCGTGCATTTCCTGGAAAATATTTTCAGTGCTGCTGTATTCTTAGGACAATATTCTTATAGTGTAGCTACTGTTAAACCATCAGGTAACAGAGGTACTTATGTAAAAACTTTTTTCCCCAGACAATTCAAAGTATTATCAGCATAGAGGTTTTAGCTGATATTCTATTCAACTCAATCAGTTAATACCTTATTGGTTTCAGAAATGCTGTTGCATTATTCACCATCTGACCATGTCCTCAGCCTTCTGTTTTAGAACTGAAATTGCCTCTCTCTTTTAAAAACACAGCATGCTACAATCTTTGCTTCCAAAATATTGTATACAGTTTATTTTCACTCCATGCTTAGATCTGATTTCTCACTTTGCATACAGAGTCCATTCTTTCTCTGTGGGAGATAAAAGCACTGACTAGAATGGCTATAACCATACACATAAAATTTGGGGAAAAAATGCATTCTCTGTGCAAGCCACCATGTGGTATTTTAAATGCCTCATGAGAAAAAAATGTGTTAATAATTTTGATTCACCCTTTAAAAATGTTACATACTGTATACCTTAGAGCAAGAAAATAAGTTACAAGTGAAAATTACATCTCTAGGTACTAACAAAGGAGCCATTACAGTAATAAAAATTAACAATGAACTATTCAGCCACAGGACAAATCTAATTTAGAATATATTTACTTTCTACCATTGCTTATTTAGCTCATGTGCATGTTTTCACAATAAGGAAGAATATTAAAAATTAATCAGAACAGCAGCATGCATAACAAGAAAACATAAAACAGCAAGAACCACTGGAGGTTAAAATGAACAAGATCTACTTGATTTTTAACTGACCTGGTTAAGTATAATGTTTGAACAGTCACTGAATAACATTCCATCAAATAATCATCTAATGCTGAGTTAGGCTTTAAAAAGAAAAAGCAGAAACTTGACACAAATCTGAACACAGACTGATAATTGCGAAATTCTTCCTGCATGAAGATTGGCAGCTAACATTGACTGATAATTTAATAGTTGCATTTTGGACCAATTTTCCAAAATGCCACTGGGGCTAGTTTTAGTTTGTGCCTAATGTAAGTAGCTACATTTTTTAAAAAATGTCTCCATAAAAGAAAATACAGGGAAATATTACAGCAATATTAACAACAGGTACTATTAGAAGAAAAACACTGTTATATGTCTAAAGCAAATATAATTTATTGACAAATGTGATTTTGTTAAAAAAGCGTAAGTTCCACCAAACACATATTAGAGAAAATAAAATTCAGTGTTCTCTTTTGGCTTAGAAATGTAACAGTGCAATCTAGCTGTTTTCCAAAGGCCGTTAAAACCTGGCTGAAAAATGCAAAGGGCCTGCAAGCCAGATGTTGATCATTCTCATTCAGCAAGTTGTAGAAAGCACCAGTTTAAGAAATAAAAATACCTCCAACTGGCTCTTATCAATGTGTAGATAGTGAATTATACTATAATTAGTATTATGGGTGTAAATTCGGGATAAATAATGTTGCTTAAGTTAATAAAGTTATTTTATGTCTATCAAGTTTTGAATGTTTTACATGCTCTATAAACACCTACTGAATTTCTGGTATGAACAGAAATCCACTTTCTCTTGTCAACTTTTGAGTTTCCAATCAAAGTAGTTTATGTAAGATTAGGGTTTTCTTCCCTGCCTGATCAGGAGGCATGATAAGCAAGGGAATTTAGCCCTCTCTATCAAGCACTGTTCTTCACTTATTTCTGAGGCATACATATATGCTATCTCAGAAAGAAAACTAGCCGAGGCTTTGGTAGCTTATAGCAACCAAGGAACCAATTACCGACAACAGCAACTGATGCTGCCATGGCAATTCCTGCTCGTCACAAAGACAGCAAGAATGGTGGCAGAAGTATTTGATTGCCAATATGATATAGGAAGGTAGGAGTCCAAGCAAAATAATTCAGTGGAGAGAGGAAGAATTGAAGCATCCTATGTAAAATCTACTTGTTTACCCATTATCAAATAAACAAACACTAGGTTAAGAGGGGGGATTTTAGTTGCTTATCTCTAAAGAAAGTCCTTTTATTTTTTGCCTTACCTAAATTTATCTACTGGTATATTTTATTTGAAAAGATCATTGTTTCTGATTCTCTTAACCTAAAGGTAATTCACAGGGGATAGGGTGGGTTTTGTGGAATTCAGCATCGAAAACGAGATTCCTCAGATAAGTTCCAAGGAAGAAGAGATTCAATCTTACCCCTGAACTGGAATTTGATTCTATACCACAAGTTTTGTTTGGAATACTTCACACCTAAATAATTCTTTGTAAGTAACTGCATGAAAGCTGTATGCATTTTACTATATAATCTGTCTATGCATTTACTGACTGTGACAAATTATTCTTGGGTTCATCAATTTAAAGAATTTAAATTTGGAAATTAGTTTCAGAGATGACAGTGAAGAATAAAACTGAATTTCAGATACAAGGCAGTTGTCAACCCATCAAAGATCTTGAATTACCATCAATGTTGACCCATAAAAGTCCTGTGTTCCTGAGGGTAACATTTAAAGGGGGGGGGAGACATTTCACAGATGATGAATATTCCAATGATCTTGGAAAATATCTTAGAGGTCAAACTTTTGCAGATAAATGAAAGGAAGAAGTATGAAAACAGAATGGATGTAAATAATAATAATGGAGCAGCATGAGATAAAACACTAGCCTTCATACATATTCACTGCTATTACTATCTGAGGATAAACTGAGAGAGTAACAAGATATAAGAATACCCCATCACGATCTGACCCACTGAAATAAATCTAGAACACATCACAAAAGAATCAACACACAAAAGCAATAATGGGAACTGGCTTGCGCATGTCAGTTCCAAAAACAAAGATTTCCAGCCCTTCCAAGGGACATTGGTGTTTTAAAGGATGCCGTTTCCAAAAATGCAATGGCCACATCCCTTCCCAAATGAAACAAATTACTGTACTCCTATTTAATTGGCCACTTTCATTGATGGAAAAACTCTTTCCCTGCAGGGCTTGCTTCTTAGTATATCTCTCAGCCTGGACCTCTCTATTCCTCACCTCCCCAGAAGTACAGTTTATTTAATCCTTTAAAAGAATGTCAACAGCATTCTTTACTTACAGTGTTTAGGGCAGTGTATGTGTTTCTTCTCTCCCCGCTCCCTGCATTAAATGCAAAACTTAATTTAAGATGACACACTTACCGGTACCTTACCAGCACCCTTCCCGGCCTCTTTCGAATTGGGATTTTAATGAGTTTTTAAAAAAAATATTAGATTTATTTATATTTTGTACTCGTTAGTGTAAGCCGCCCCGAGTCCCCGGAGAAGGGCGGCATAGAAATCTGATGAAATAAATAAACAAACCCGCGCCCAGGGAGAGAAGAAACAGTAAGTAGCCCAATCTGGCGCCTCGGGAAGTACCTGTAAGGGATCCAGTCCGCCTGATGCTTCGAAGTCATCGCTCGGCGAAGGAGCTAACAACTGCGGCGCGGAGAACCCCGAGGGACAATGGGATGGCAGGCAAGGAAACGGCCGGCGATGCCCTGGTCGCGGCCCCGCACCGAGCAGGACAGCATCCTCTACCGGGCCCGCGAAGCAGCAGAGCCACCGAAGCCGGGGGCAAGAACATGAGGAGGAGTGAGCCAAGCCGCCCTACAGCAGCCGCGACGGCGGCGGCATCTTCCTGGGGAAAGGTTAAACGGCGCCGGCGGCTTGCAAGGAGGGACGGAGCTGGGAACCCTCCCGGCCGCTGTTCATGCGGGGCCGAGAAACAACTTGCTAGGAAAGCGGGAGTGGTGGGAAAGCGAGAGGAGGAGGAGCGGGGACTGAGAGAAGAGAGGCGGCGACGGCAGCTGCCCCTCAGCCCGCTTCTTTTGCTGCGGTTCCCTTTCTTCAGCCGAGCCTCCGCCTATCTGAGTCCGCGAGTCCTCCTCCCGGGGAGGGTGGGGGGGACTGAAGGGACGCCGTTGCCCCAGTAGCGGCAAGGAAAGGCCACTGCACCGGACCAGCTTCGGTGCCGGCCCCTCTTCTCAACACCCCGCCCTTCGCCAGCCAATCGGCGCGCTCGCTCGCTCGCGCACTCTTCTCTCCACCCCCATTCTCCCCCACCCAGGCCCGTCTGCGTGGCTCTGGGAAAGGTTCGCGCGGTAACGCGCGCGCGCTCTCTCTCTCTTCGCGGCCTCGCGGGCGCCGAGCTCAGCGGGGAAGCAAGGAGGCCACCTCGCGCGGGAAAAAGGTTTGGGAGGGAAGAAAGCTGGCATAGGAGGAAGAGGAGGGAGCGGCCGAGTCGGGATGGGTTGGGAACGGCGCGCGCTCAAGCCCTCGGGAGCGCGCGCCACAGATTATCATTATTATTTTAAATTGCTTAGCAGACAAAATAATTTTAAAGCTGCAGAAAATTCTCCCCGGCCCCGTCATAATTCTCGCACAACGGATTATCTGGCCGTCTTGAAAGATTTGTTTCGCTTTGCGCGGAGCAGTTTTGTTTCGTTTTGTTTTGAAGGAAAGTGAAATCCTCACGACTGGATTGACAAAAATCCAGAGTTTGCAACAGCTGCATTGGAACTAAAGCGAAACATGCTGTCTTTTTAGGGGCGCTTCGGTTATAAGGCGGATATCTATCGGCTTCGACAAAATACGTTTTTAAAGCGGGCGGTTGTTTTAGGCGTTTGCTAAATCCGGCAACGATCCACGTGAGGTTATAGTATAATTGTATATTGGGGGAGTTTTGGAGTGGGAGAGGTTTTTCCTCACTGCTGTGGTGAAGTGGTTCTCCAGCCATCCTTCAGCCAAGAGACAATTTATGCTGGAATGAAGTTTACTGTCCATGTGGTGTGGTAGCTCCTTAATCTGCCTCTGTTTCCAGATTTTGCTACTCACAATTTATTTTCAAGGGAATGAGGGACAAAGCCAAACGGAGTTTATATGGTCTTTGGGCGGTGCCACAATGGGTGTGGGGGGGGGGGTGTTTTAGTATTTATGCAACTCACTCCCTCTGAACACCAGATGACAGCAAAATAAAGGGGGAAGAAGAAGAAGAGGGGTAAGGGAAACAGAAATAAAGAAAGAAAGAATTGCCACAGTTTCTTTGTGCTGCAATTAGGTACAATCAAAAAGACTAGGCATAAAGGCTTTGTGAAACCATTCCCCATTCTTGAAATCACTGAATGGATATCCATATGGGATAAGATGAAACAAATAGGAAGGTAAACAAACTGGGAATCATGAGAAAATTGCAAATGGAAAGTAAGTACAGTGGTACCTCTATCTACAAATGCCTCTACTTGCGAACTTTTCTAGATAAGAACTGGGCATTCAGGATTTTTTTGCCTCTTCTCAAGAACCATTTTCCACTTACAAACCCAAGCCTCCTAAACTGTCACTGGAAAAGGCAGGGAGAAGCCTCTGTGGGGCCCCTCTAGGAATCTCCTGGGAGGAAACAGGGTCTCCACCCTCCCTGTGGTGTCCCCAATTGCATGCATTATTTGCTTTTACATTGATTCCTATGGGAAAAATTGCTTCTTCTTACAAACTTTTCTACTTAAGAACCTGGTCACAGAACAAATTAAGTTCATAAGTAGAGGTACCACTGTACTGTATATCTGAGGACACTCATAGACATCCGCAGCAAATGAAGGGTGCAGCAAAATGATACAACTACAGTGATGTCATGATGCAAGCATTGCCCTTATTTGTGTGTGCGTAGCATGCGTATCTTTGAATCAGTCTTGGCTCTTTGTGAAATGCCTGCAAAATCTGCTTGGCAAGATTTTGGAAGTGGTTTGCCATTGCCTGTTTCTTAGGGCTGAGAATGATGGACTGTCCTAGATCAGTCAGCTGCCTTCATGCTCAAAGTGGGACTAGAGCACATGATTCCCCAGTTTCTAGGCTGGTACCTTTAATAATAAAATCAAGTTCACATTCTTGGGAAAACAGTGCTTTATCAAAACTCTACACAAAGAAGTTTTCTATGCTTACTTCATTCCAAAAAAAAATTAAAAGTCCATTACTGCAATGCCCTCTATGTGGGGCTACCTTTAAAGAATGTTTAGTGCAAAATGCAGCCGCGCGAACCATCATTGGACTGTCAAGGTATACCCATATCTCAACACCATTCCATGAGCTGCATTGGCTACTGATTGGTCTCCGGACGCAATTTAAAGTGTTGGACATGACCTATAAAGTCCTACATGGCCTAGGACCACGTTACTTATGGGACCATCTTCTGCCTCATGAATCCCACCAACTGGTTAGGTCCCACAGAGTTGAACTTCTCCAGGTCCCATCATCTAGGCAATGTCGCCTGGCAGGGCATAGGGGTAGAGATTTCTCTGGCAGCTCAGACCTGTTGAAACCAGCTCCCCCCTGAGTTTCGCACCACTCACCCTCCTGGCCTTTCGTAAGTCTTTGAAACCTCATCTCTGCCAGCAGACTGGAGCATGCATATTCCGCTCCTACCATGAGTGTAATTAGAATGAAGGTGACTGGTTGTGTTTTATAACTGGGGTTTTAGATAAATTAGATAACTGGAGTTTTAGATAAATTTAGACTGTTTTAACTACTGGATGTTTTTTGTATTGTTCCTGTAGTAAACCGCCCTGAGTCCAAATAAATAAATAAATTTGTAAAGTGAGCATTTTATACATAAAGCTAAATCCAAAAACATTACGGTATAATTCCTAGAAATCTGGCACTTGAACAAATTAGCCATCAAGAGGTACATAAAGATAAACATATACCATTCAAAAGAGAGAATAAAGAGGGAAAGAAGATCAAAAAGACATCTACATCAGCAATCAGCATCTAGATAAGCAAAGATTAGCATCAGGGTTAGTTACCACACCAACAATCAAGTAGTAAACAATACCCCAATCAAGTAACTACCAAATCAGACAGTCAAGCAGTAAACAACAGCCTAATCAAGGAACTACCAAGAATAAAACAGCACCCTAGCAGCACTGAAGGACAAGCCACTTTATATACAGAGAGAGCAAAGTAAACCCAACCCTTTTGTAGCATTGATGATGTTACCTAAATGGATAATGAAATGTCTGCAAGAAAACAGCCAAGCTCAGCACCAAGAACCCTATGAGACACAACAAAATCTAGTTTGGTATTGTTTGGGGACATGGATAATTTTATACAGATGGGGTGTGGAAATTATAGAGAGAGATTGTCTGGGGATATGGATAATTTTATACAGGTGGGGTGTGGAAATTATAGAGAGAGATTGTCTAAATCAGCGGTCTACAACTTTTCTGACTTTGCGGACTGGCAATGGGGAGAGAGGAGGATGGTTCCACATGGGCAGCAAGTGAGCACATGCACAGCTCCATTTGTGCAAGCTGCTTGCTCACCTGCCCACTGCAGGCCAAAGTAGAGCTGTGTATACATGCTTGCCTACCGCTTCTGCAGCCCAGTAGTGGGCTGGGGTTTGGGAACCTCTGGTCTAAATTTTATATGAAGAAGCTTAGTTATTGAAGGTTTTGTTCGATCTTGAAATGCAACAGGATTTGGTATTATTTGGCTGATACAAATGGATTTCACTTGATTCAATAGAGAGGGTTAATGATTCCAGTACAGTGGAACCCCGACATAAGAGCTGCTCGACTTAAGAGCTACTCGAGATAAGAGCTGGGAGAGGAGAGACATTTTTTTATTTTATTTTATTTATTACTTGGATTTGTATGCCGCCCCTCTCCGCGATACGAGCCGAGAAGAGCCGGGCTGGCTTACTTTCCTTCCTTCCCGCGCTGATGCAGAGCCACTCGAACAAAGCGTCGCGCCCCTCTGATGCTTTCGGCGGCTTCCGAAGCGACGCTGGGCTCTTTTGCCGCCAAAAGCGTCAGGGGGGCGTGACGCTTTGTTCGAGTGGCTCTGCATCAGCGCGAGAAGGAAGGAAAGTAAGCCAGCCCGGCTCTTCTCGGCTCGTATCCCGGCACTTGGTGAGTGGAGAGGCGGTCGCCTCCCCTGCCGCCCCACTCTGGGGGTCCTTGGCTTCTGCTGGGGGTGGGGGGATCCGAACGCTGTTTTGAATTTCACATTCCGAGTGGCCCAAATGCCAAAGGCAAACTTCCGCACCTCAGGAGTTAGCTCGCAAACGGCGCGGCTGTTTTAAAACATCGCTGCCGGCCTGGGGGGGGAGAGGGAAAGGGGGGAGAGGGGGGAGAGAAAGAGAGAGGGAGAGAGAGAAAGAGAGAGGGAAAGGGGGGAGAGAAATAGAGGGATAGAAAGAGAGAGAGAGTGAGAGATGCTCAGTGAGCCTTTCTTTGAAGTTGCCTTTCTTTCTTTCTTTCTTTCTTTCTCTCTCTCTTTCTTTTTCTCTCTTGCTCTCTTGCTCTTTCATTCTTTTTTCTTTCTCTTTCTTTCTTTCTTTCTTTCTCTTTCTTTCTTTCTTTCTCTTGCTTTCTTTCTTTCTCTTGCTTTCTCTCCTTCCTTTCCTCCTTCCATTTCTTTCATTCTCCCTCTCTATTTTTATTTCTCTTTCATTTTCTTTCTTTCTCTCTTGCTTGCTTTCTTTCTTGCTCTTTTTCTTTCTCTCTTTTACCTTCCCTTCCTCTATTTCTTGCTTTCCTTTTCCTTCCTCCCTTCTTTCCTCCCTCTACAGGATTGGGTGGCAGTGAAGTTACTCTCCCCTTTCATAAGTTTCCTTGCTTCCTTCCTCTGTTCCTGTCCCTTCACCCTTTCTTTCTTCCTTTCTTTCTTCCTTCCTTTCTTTCCTTCCTTCCTTTCCTCCCTCCATTTCTTGCTTTCCTTTTCCTTCCCTTCTTTCCTCCCTCTACAGGATTGGGTGGCAGTGAAGTTGAATAAATAACTACAGTTTAATGAATAAAAATAAAAGTTTGCCATGTTGATTGTTTTGGGTAAAAAGAGGAAGGGAAGGAAAGCTCTCAGCTTATCATCTTATTAATAAGTAAAGTTACATTTATTCTTGCAATGTCTTTTTGCATAATTTAGACTAACTTTGTGAGTTTTTTGAGGGCTGGAACCAATTAAAATTATTTACATTAATTCCTATGGGGAAAAGTCGTTCGAGATAAGAGCTGCTCGACTTAAGAGCGCAGGTCCGGAACGAATTAAACTCGTATCTCGAGGTACCACTGTATTGTATGCTGAATACCATTCAATTCTTCATTGTATACATATCTGTTAAATTAATTTCTAAGAATTAATAAAGAAAAAAAATTAAAAATTACTTTATTACTACATTGCCATAGAATATGATCTATTTCATATTTTTCTCACACATTGAAATAAACTTAACCAGGAGTTGTGCACAAAGGTTCTTGCAGAAAGTCAGACTGGTTTAGTTTGAAAGACTTTAAAAATAAAGTGGATGTCTTGGGAAAGATGCACAAGATTCCTATGGAAAATAGCTGCTTAAGGTAGACACGAAGTAACAACACAAGGAGATCTTGCTAGTATGAAAACTTTAAACTCTCATGATGCCCAAGCTATACACTAAGCCTGCCCTCTTTTATAGATGACAGTTATATTTTGACAGAACATTCTTTGTGTTTGAATACTAGAAAACAAAAATACAAACTCTGCACTCCCCTGAATTATTTATAATTTTTCCTCTTTAAGAGAAATATGTGAGTTACTTGGAATCACAGATTTACAGAATTGTGGCTGAAGTTTCATTCAACTTCTTTAATTTATTTCTGACATACACTGAGCTATCAGTTTGCCCACCCTTGCCTTAAATGATACCGTAAAGCTAGTTATAAAATCTGGTGGCTCAAGAGATGGTGAACTCCTAAATTCTGCCAGTTGAGATTATGTTAGGAATTGTAATCTGAAATATTTGAAGATCACCAGATTATCCATCCCCGAAGTGCCTTGTCCCAAATACAGCAACCGTGCAGGGGGGTTCTAACTTAACCTTGCTGGTGGTTTGCTTCCTCCCATGCTGCCTGGGCTCTCACACATTGCACACTGTGTGGTCACACATGCTGTGCCAAAAACCAAGCTGCTGCGCATGCGCAGAAGCCAAAAACAAGATGAGAGCCAGTTTGGGGGGGTGGCTAACCAGCGATTGCTGCCAGTTCAGTGAGCAGGGGAAAATTCCCACTACCGGCTCTGTAGAACTGGTCCAAACCAGGAGAAACCCAACTCTGCAACCGTGTCATTCTGCAGTTATGTGTACAATAGACTATTTTCCATGGTTCTCTCAACTCAGTAATCTGTATTTATAAAACACACCAATTATAAGCAACCACTTGGGTATCCTTTACATAACATACTGGGGTGAAATGCGGTTGACCACTGGACTTCTGGCTGGAGCATGGCAACCTTGCATGTCTCTGACTGAGTGGAGACAATGACCATAGCAAAGATTGAAGA
Source organism: Erythrolamprus reginae (assembly GCF_031021105.1). NCBI lineage: Eukaryota > Metazoa > Chordata > Lepidosauria > Squamata > Dipsadidae > Erythrolamprus > Erythrolamprus reginae. The sequence continues at coordinate 123,672,030 of NC_091950.1, forward strand.
ACTGATGAGTTAACCAATTCTATGAAACCTTTCCAGAGGAGAGGACATGAGATTACACATATATGCAATGGATAACTGATGTGCATGAGATTATATGTGATCTGTTGCAGAGTTGAGACAAAAGGATGCTATCAATCACAATGGAACTTTTTAAATGACATGTTTGCTAATCTCATTTAGTATTTACTTTTAAAAATTACTTATTTAAATATCTTAAGTCTACTAGAGGTCTTCAGAACAAGAAGTTTGAAAATCTGGTGGATTTGTCTTCCTTCAGCAAAATAAAAATAAGTAAGAATTTTAAAAATTGGGAAGAAACTCAAAAAGCTAATAAGACTTTGATCTAAGAAAATTATAAATGAATTAAGAGTCACCCAAAAATTGAAATAATAAGGAAAAGTTGAAGTCATAATTAACTCAAGATAACTACACAGACACAACTATCTATTTTATGGGTTCAGAAATTTATTTATTTATTTATTACTTACTTACTTACTTACTTACTTACTTACTTACTTACTTACTTACTTACTTACTTACTTACTTACTTACTTAGATTTCTATGCCGCCCTTCTCTGCAGACTCAGGGTGGCTTACCACAGAAATAGTACAAAAACGTAAGAAATCCAGTAATTAAAACAAACTAAATTTATCTAAATAAATAATCAAATTTATCTAAAGCCCTGATTATCTAAAATTATCTAAAACCCCAATATAAAACACCATTTACATTACAATGAAATAGTTTCCATTGTCTTCATGCAGGATATTTTTCAACTTTCAAGTCTAGTCTAAACATTTGAATTTCCCTGGTGGTTAGTCATTCAAGTACTGACCAAGCTTAAAACTTTGATAAAAGCCGTCATGATCTTTCATCATCAAAACATTTTGCAAATAACCTGAGTTATAATTTGCCCCAGTGGCATCATAATATAAATGATATATAATGCATCATTTGACATCATGTTGCAAAATATGTCCCAGTTCCATAGATGCATATGAAGATGCTTAGTTTTGATTCTTTGATAATGTTGGTCAGATGTTCTTAGACCTAATATTAAGAAATATTCATAAAATATATAGTGGGATAGTCTTTTGAAGCAGACAAGTTTACATAAATTTAGTTGAGGGCTTTCAGATACCTTTGAACATAATACATAATTACCTAATAGCACTGCTGTCCTACTTAAGTTTGATAGCAATGGAGTCTTTTTTTCCAAAATAGCGAAATACTTCATTCACTTGCTGGAACCTACTCTTTCTTATTCTTTTTCTCAGTTCTTATTTTAGCCAAGCATAATTCAACACTTTGTTCTGAGATACTTATCATACTAGAGAACAGCGATAGACTGGAAAAATTAGCTTTTCAGGTAAAAATTTCCAAATGCGGCATTACTGCCAACATAATAAATCCAACTTATTATTTGGTACAATATTGGTTGTTATTAGGCAGAAATAATTTACAATATCAAATTTTATGCCATTTTTCTTAAAGTGCCATAGTTCTTACAGCATACCAGATTATCAAGCACTTAATGCAAACTGAAATCTAATTTGATATAATTAAAATGTGTTGCCCTCAAAAAATGAAGGACAAAACACATTAATGAGTTCCAAATTTATAAACGAATAGTTCAAATAGTATATAAAAATGTTTTCATATTAAAACACATATCTTATGTTTCATTCAAAAGAACATCTATAATATTTCCCATTTTTAAAAAAGGAAGAGTAACAGCAGGTTATTCAAAAACAAAACACCAGAAATCGAAATCACCAAATTGCAAAATATTACAAAACAAGGACCAGCAGATAAGACCGCCATGGGAATAAGCCTCCTTTGGACAGATCTTGTCCTTTCGAATTCTAGAGAACATCAATTTTTTTTTATTTGGCAAATGAAGACAAATATACATGTCCCAGAATAATGTTGCAGGATCCAATCTAAGCTGGTTACCGGGGCCAGAGATATTTTCTTCCGAGCTTTCAGATTCATGGAACTTTTCCTTAGGTAATTATTATTTATTATTATTATTAATTTGCCTTTGCTTTTATATGTCCAGGTGTTAGGGTTTTGGTTGGGTTTTGGTTTTTTTTGCAGTGTTTGCTGCTGCTTTCTCCCAAAATAATTGTGTTTCTCGCCTATACACCCCCATTTTCCAGTCTGATCAACAGTCTAGAATTGTCAGGCAGTTCCTCATCCAAGAAACAGCCCTACTTTAAAAAATCCACAATTAGCTGGCTGCTACTATATGCTGAAGCTATTAAGGTTTTATAAGCCAGCAAATTAAAATGATCCCATGTGCCCTTTTTTCTGTTATGTCTCATGTTAAGTACTTGCTCTATTCAGACCCTTGGGAACAATAAGCCAAAGCTAACATGAATCATCAGCCATTCTGTTCATAGCCATCATGCAATAGGCATCCAGAATTTGAATCGTTTCCCTGTTTCCGGAATACATGCATATTTTGTCGTATATTTCAATGACAATATGAAGCAAGAAGTTGTATGGCGCTTAATTCTATTAACTGAAACAATGCAGTTGTATACAATCAGATTTCTCAAAAATTATAAATTTGGAGGGCATCTCTGTCCAAAGACATATTCATCTGTGATATGTAACATTGAAAGATGGAGAGGGAGATCTATATGTTATAAATATTTCTCTCAAGCAATTTATAAAAGTAAACAAACTAATAAGCTGGTTTCATTTAGAAGCCTTTTGAACAACCTGTTCATAATTTAAAGACTAAAAAAACAATAGGTCTCGAAGACACAAAGTGTAACCAATATTATGATCTTCCTTTTACAATTACTAGGAAATCTTCAATTCCCCCCTCAACTGGCAGTATGCTTATTTGGAGGAAAACAGCTGTGTAAAATAAGCTCTTTCTTTCTTCTGTTTATAAAATATTTGACATCTGCACCCAAGTGATACTTAAGTCTCCTTCAGTTAATGAATATTGACTTCACATATTTCACATTTTTTTTAAAAAAACCACAGAATCAATATACTGCAGTTGAAATGTATTTCCGAGGTTATCAAGTCCTATTCCCAGTTTGATTCAAGTTACCTACATCATCTCTGAACAATGACAGTCCAATTTTTCTAATAGATTTCTAGTGAAACATATATAATTTTTTTAAAAATTTCAGCAAAAAACATGTGATACATACAGAATATAGTTGTCAGCTATGAATAAATTAACTGCCTTGAAATGGTCTTGGGTTGGGTCTAGAGGCAAAAAGGAGCTGTGACGTTCCTTCAATATACTAGGGTGATCTGACATAAAAAACATATAGCCCCTCCCTGGTACAGAGCTGAAAGGATCAGGTCTGGTGGCTCAGCTGTTAATTCTCTGCCTTACAAGGCAGAAGCTGCCGGATAAAATCCCAGTAAGGGTGTGGCTAGCTGATGAGGCCAGAACAAGGCCGACTTACCTGAACTCCTGAGATGTTTTGGCCTATAGCAAGGACAGGCCAGATGCGGCATGCACAGGCCACACCCACCCCAGCTCCATGAATGAGAAAAATGTCGTATGATGGCAAAGGGACACTGCAACTTTCTGTAACCTGGCCTACAGTCTTAGAGATCTCCCAGCTAAGTTGTAAACAGGTGCAAGCTTTAAGCATCTGATAATAAAACACCCCATGCCTTTACACCTTGCACTAAACACCCATGTCTCTCAGGCATTCCCTAACTTTCAAGGGACTCGATAAGAGAACCATATGATTTTTGTGTCGCTTTCTCAAATTTGTTTATCAGTTTTCTCTAAGGTGTGCTCTCTGCTGGTAAGTTTTTCCATTAGGAATAAGAAATTCTATCTACGAAGAGAGGTTAAAGAAACTGGGCATGGCTAGTCTAGCAAAGAGAAGGACTAGGGGAGACATGATAGCAATGTTCCAATACCTACTTTGAAAGATAATATGATAAGTTGGTGCAAAAATTTAGGAAGAGAAATTGATCTACAAACCTGGGAGAAAGTTTGGGTATTCAACTGGAAAATGACAAAATCAGTTTCATTAAAAGAAAATCAGATTAAGATGTTTTACAGGTGGCATCTGCCACCAAACAGAATCGCAAAGATGTTTCCAAACATGTCTCCAAATTGCTGGAAATGCAAACGAGAAATGGGTTCTTTCTACCATCAGTGGTGGACTTGCCACAAAACTAAGTCATATTGGAATTAATAGAAAAGTGGATAAAAGAAATAACTTTACAGGACATAAAGAAAACACCAGAACTATTTTTATTAGGTATAACAAAAATACAAAAAGGACATCTTTTTTAAAATTATACATATCCTGACAGCAGCTAGAATACCGGTAGTTTTTGCACAAAATTGGAAGGGAGGAGACATTCCTAAGGAAGATGAGGTAATAAGAAAAACTATAGAATGTGCCGAAATGGATATGATGACAAGACAGTTAAACAATCAAGAAGAATCAGAATTTTATAATATTTGGAATAAATTTTATGTATGGTTAAACAAAAGGGAAAAAACAAAAATGTAAATGATTTAAAAATATGTACGTATAGATATTAGAAATAGCTTAATTTTGTTAATTTTATAGGTAATAATTATATAATTATTCAAATTATTAAGATTGACTTTATAAGTTATTAGTGAAATTTTTTTCTGTACTAGAAAGACTTCTAAAACAAGTGGGGTAACTGCAACCCCAAATGGATGTTAAATGTATGTACGTCTTGTTTGTCTCTTTTATGGAAAATTTAATAAAGATATCATACATTTTAAAAAAAAAGCAATGTTCCAATACCTGAGGGGCTGCCATAGAGAGGAGGGGGTTAGCTTTTTTCCAAAGCACTAGAATAGTGCAGACAAAGAATAAAGGATGGAAGCTGACTAAAGAGAGATTCAACCTGGAAATAAGGAGGAACCTTCTGGTGATGAGAGCAAAAAAACAAAGGAGAAGCTTGCCTGTGGAGGTTGTGAGCGCTCCAACACTAAAGACTTTCAAAGGAAAATTGGACTGCCATTTGTCTGAAATGGTATAGGGTCTCCTGCCTGAGTAGAGGGTTGGACTAGATTACCTAAAAGGTCCCTTCCAATTCTAATAAATAAAAAAGACGGTGACAAGGTTTGGGGGTGAAGGAGGGAGCTGAGTAAGAAGTCTTTTGTTTGCTCCAGTTCTGAAGTATGTTTTTGTGCTTCTTAGAAAATGTGCGAGCCCCCCACATGATAAGAAAATCTGTCATCATCTTCCTCACATAACTTACGCATCTACAAAAGGAAGGAGGTCTCCGGTCAGAAAGTAGAAAAATAAAAGCTAAGGCACTGCAGGGGTTTTACTAAAGCATTGTTAGCAAAATTTATGTTGCAAAGTGAGAGATTTAATGCAGGAGGACCATTAGGAACTGGATCTATCAAATATTTTGGGAAGGAAAAGATAGACTTTTTATTTCTTTTTTAGAGAAAAATCACTCTATTTTGAAATGCTAGAGTTTGCAATAAAAATGTCACCCAAAAAATGTCATGAAATCTAAATTCACTGGTATATTTATAGCAGTGGAAACAGAGAATGCCCAGATATTGCTCCAAAGTCACGTTGAAGTGTTCAAGCCATTTAGTCTGATTTTCAGGACAGCACAGTCCATCGAACTAACATCACTATCAAGTTATCAGTTCACTTTATGTACCTTTCTAACCAGGTTCTATTTGTACAACTCATTCCACACATACATCCATATGCATTTTAACCCTTTTCATAGAATCATAGGAGATCTTCTAGTCCAACCTCCTGTTCAAAGCAGAAGCTTTATACCATCCCAATCAAATGGTTGTCCAGACTAATTTTAAAAATCTCCATGATGGAGCAAGTACAACCCCAGGTAGCAAACTATTCCATTGATTAATTCACTAGCAAGAAATTTCTCCCAGTTTGGATCTCTTTTTGACAAGCTTCCACCCATTATGCCTTAGACCAGTGTTTTTCAACCAGTGTGCCGCGGCACACTAGTGTGCCGTGAGACATAGTCAGGTGTGCCATGGGGAAATTAAACATGGGTCCCCAAACTACCATTCCTGCCAGGATTTCCCTTTTGTGTTCATCGAAACAGGCCCAGGTTTCACACTAAGTGAGTATAAATACATTTAGAAACTATATTATCAACTATATGTATAATATGTACTGTGTTAGAGTTTCATTTTGTGTCATTTTGGTTGGTGGTGTGCCCCAAGATTTTGTAAATGTAAAAAATGTGCCGCGGCTCAAAAAAGGTTGAAAATCACTGCCTTAGACAATAAGACAATGCCCTCTTCTGTGTGACAGTCCCTCAGGTAGTAGAAGACAGTTATCATGTCTCCCCAATTCTTCCCATCAATGGGCTAGAGGTGTCTAGCTCCCTCAGCAGTTCATCACATGATCTAGCCACCAGAGCCTTTATCAGCTTCCCCTTCTCAGAATCTTTCAAATTTTGACACCCAGTCTTGTATCTGAAGATCAACTAACCTGTCCGATTATTTTTAACAACTCCTGGCTTTGCATGCAGAATTGTGATGCCAAGTCTAAAGCAGCTTAGATTGCTGATCTTCAAGGTTCGAAAACTTCTCTGATTACTAAGAATGGGACAGTCTTAACATTTCTGCAGGCTAAAAGCCAGGGTCCTTTTCATTAACAATCTGTTGAGTAATGTAATAAGGACAGTATGAAAAATTCTTCTTTGTGCTTTATACACCTTTGATGGGTTTTTGCCTTCCCCAAACCATTGTACATTTATTTTGCAAGAAATGCTTTTCTTTCTGACTTATTTCTCCAGCACTTCTGTGTCCTTATATTTCAGGTTTGATGCTTTAGCAACAACAAAATGAGTTTTGAAGTATTGCATCTTGCTGTGTCATACATCATTTTAATAGCCTTCAGGATTTAAGAAATTTGCAGCGAATAGCTATGCAGTTTTGGCACTTTGAAAAACAAATATTTATGGACTACCTGCTGTTCAACGAATATGGTCAGGTTGTTTTATTATTCTGTCAATAAAGGCTTTGTATAGTCATACTGTTTACTGCTTTTATTATTTTGGGTAGGGGCAGGACCGTTTTGCCTAATCCTATGTGATTTTGTATATTGTTGAGCTCCTTCAGGGTTCTGTCAGTCATGCCACTTGATGGCACTTGATGGCACAATCATGTTGTGGCAAACGTTATTGGAACTGATCAAGGATACCAAAGAAAAAATAAACATAGGAAGGTAGTGGTGTTAATGGGCATGAATTGTTGCAATGCTTTAAGTTTGCAACGCTTTGGGGTTAGGGTTGGGAGTTTCTAAGAAGATGTTGGATAACCATTTGTTTGAAGTAGTGTAGGGTTTCCCGCTTAAGCAGGGGGTTGGACTATAAGACCTCCAAATTGCTTCCAAACCTGTTGTTGTTATTGTTGTTGTTGTTACTATTATTGTTATTATTATCTGGAGTGTGGATGCTGTCAAGGTCCCTCATGAAGACGATGTCTTCAGAGGGGCTATGAGTAACCCAGCCATGTGGGATCACTCACGAACGTGAATCCTAGAAAGAAGACTTGGGCACATTTTCTCTCTGGGTGAAGTGACACAGTATAGAGTCATGTACCTCTTTTTATTTGGGAGCATGAGCAAATGGGGATAATTACACATACATGTCAAGTGATACACAAACATCCAATAACCATAACTTCAAACATGACATATCTTTGAGTCCTTCCTTTCCCACAAACCAATTTCCTAGAAACTTTTCCTTTGAGCAAATGTTTCTCACACCTAATTTCTCTGAAGCCTTCTGCCTTATCACAACCAATCTCCTTAATCACCGTCTCGTCCTGTGTTTGCTTCAGGTAATGTAAATCTCCCCCTTTGATCATATAACGTCCTGTCTGGAGTGATGTAAACTTGTTTATCAGTGAGATGTTTATTGAGCCCTTTGTTTTCCTGTTGCAAATTTACCAGAAGTGCAGACTTAAGCAAGTTAGTACCATGCTATCCTGGCTATAATAGAATCAGGGTAAGCAGAGCATTTTTATGCTAGAGGTCCATATATATATATATAATATGATATATTCCTATTCTAACATTTTATGCTATACTGCAACACTGGAGGGCAAAACGGTCTTTGATTTCTGACAGTCTCAAAATGGGTGAATAGGGAAAGCAAGTAGAATGCTTGGCTGCATACTAGAGGTATGACAAGCAGGAAGAGGGAGATTGTGATCCCACTGTATAGAGTGCTAGTGAGACCACATTTGGAATACTGTATTCAGTTCTGGAGACCTCACCTACAAAAAGATATTGATAAAATTGAACAGGTCCAAAGACGGGCTACAAAAATGGTAGAAGGTCTTAAGCGTAAAACTTATCAGGAAAGACTTAATGAACTCAATCTGTATAGTCTGGAGGACAGAAGGGAAAGGGGAAACATGATAAAAACATTTAAATATGTTAAAGGGTTAAATAAGGTCCAGGAGGGAAGTGTTTTTAATAGGAAAGTGAACACAAGAACAAGGGGGCACAACCTGAGGTTAGTTAGGAGAAAGATCAGAAGCAATGTGAGAAAATATTATTTTACTGAAAGAGTAGTAGATCCTTCTAACAAACTTCCAGCAGACGTGTTAGGTAAATCCACAGTAACTGTATTTAAACATGCCTGGGATAAACATATATCCATCCTAAGATAAAATAAAATAGTATGGAAAACTAGATGGACCATGAGGTCTTTTTCTGCTGTCAATCTGCTATGTTTCTATGTTTCACACTTACGACTGTTGCAGCATCCCCATAATCACATGATCAAAATTCAGATGTTTGGCAATTGTCTAATACTTATGACCATTAGTGCCGAGCAGGGGTGGGTTCCACTTAGCTTTACCACTGGTTTGCATTGCAACATTTCGCGTGCGCTCACTCCATGTGTCCCCTCATGCAATTTTACTTCTGCACATGCTCAGTAGCAGAATTCGGCCCAAAACACAGATATGGAGCTGATCTGATCTGCTTTGGGGGAAGAAACAGGTGAATATTAACCCGGGACAGGTGGGAGGGTCCTTTTTCAAAAATAAGAGAAAAAGGAAAAATTCGCTAAAATGTGCACACACAAAAGATGGCAGCACCGACTGTGACATCACCAGCGGGTCACTACCGGTTCAGGTGATCTATTTTGAACTGGAAGGAACCCATCCCTGGTGCTGGGCCTCATGTGATCCCCTTTTGCAACCTTTTGACAAGCAAGGTCAATAGGGAAGACAGATTCACTTAACAACCATGTGACCAACTTAACAACTGCAGTGATTGACTTAACAACCATGGCAAAAACGGTTGTAAAACTCACTTGACAAATGTCTCGCTTATAAACAGAAATTTTGGGCTCAATTGTGGTTGTAAATTGACGAATACCTATAATAGAAAAGCAGTGATGAAAAATAAAGAAAATCTACCTTTTGACCAGTTCCTCAAAAGAAACAAAAGGGCTTCTAAGGAAAAAGAAGGCATGAAGTAAGGTAGATTATTGAATTACCCAATTAAATTTCCTTTTTTTTCATCAGCTAAAAGGACTTTTCCTTTCAAAAATGATTTTCTAATTTAGTCACAGATCAAGTGGTGTTATGGCCTGACCAAAAATTAAATCCTTATGGATGACTGATAAACCAAATCCAATCTTAAGTTCTACTTATTTTCCTTAATAAAAAAGGGCAAAAAATTAATAATAATTAAAATGTCAATTGTTTATCTGACCTCCAAAAGCTAAACTGCCAAGTAACAGAGTAATATATAAGATTGATATTTCAAGAGACTAGTCTTTAAATCCATCCAGGGTGACTAACCAGGGCAACTCATTTTTTATCAAGGAAAAAGTATGTTATTTTTACATGCTTTTATGTCTTATACAACAGGATTAGTGTTGTATGTGTTCGGGTTCGGCATGTTCAGACGAACTTTACGCAAAATTCGGCCGAACTGAACCCGAACTCGAACCCGAACGGGGAATCCTTCCCATGAAGAGATTCCAGGGGCGGAGCTTTGATGTCACCGGCAGGTTGCTAAGGATGCCAAGGTGACCACTTCCTAGATTCCATGGAATCCAGGAAGTGATCACCTTGGCGTCCTTAGCAACCTGCTGGTGACGTCAAAGCTCCGCCCCCAGAATCTCTTCATGGGAGGGATTCCCCAGCTCCTTCAAAGGGAGGTCTTCAGGTAAAAATAAACATTGTTATTTTTACGAAAACGGACACCGCAGCGGCGCTGCAAGCAAAGGGCGGTCCTTTCATGTAAAAATAAACATGTAGAAATACTGAAATGACACTGCTGATTGGAATTGATGACATGTAGCTACCCAAGGTGAGCAATCAAAGGAAATGGTTTATACACTTGGAAAGGTAAACTTCTCTGAATCCCTTCTTATAGACAGCACTGGTGCTTGCCTACACCTATTATATTATTTTCTCAGCTCTGTGTTCCATTGCAAGATTAGAACTGAGGAAGATCCCAGCTGGAAGATCCTCAACTTTTGAATGCTTCCCTAACCAGGAGCATTCCAGAAATATTGAGATTGGAGGTATGTGATTTGAAATTGCTGGCTTGGAGTTCCCAAAGCAGCATCTGAGAGAGTTTTAGGAAACTTCACTATGCCAAAGTCAGATAGATGGCAAGTCATAATTCACCTCTTTCAGAATCACTAATGTGCAATACTCATATACCATATTTTACAGGATGTGAATTATATAAATTTGGCAGAGGAATGGGGAAAGAAAGCTACCAGTTTGTAGATGAGTAATTTTCTTTGAGTGTTACAGTTCAAAGTACAGTATGCAGTCCCTATTCCTTTTACTGTTCCTTAATCTACCTAGACATTTGGGTTTAATTGCTGAACTTAGTAAGAATTTACCCATGTAGTATGGCTGCATTACCGTCAGCCTTCTCATCTGTTCCAATATTTTCTCTTGATTCATGGTATAGTTATTATTATTACTTTTTATTATAATTACTATTGTTGTTTTGTATGTAGAAAAAATGCTTATCCCTGGAGACAAATTCCTTCACTTGGCCAAATAAAGTATTTTTATTCTAACTAGGCCAGCAACAAAGAAGCAGAATAGGCACAACAGTCCATAGGCAGGCCAATTTGGATGAGGATATTTCCCTAATAAATTGTTTAACTTAATTGTGTGGGAAATGTTTACCAAATTGCACCCCCTAATTATTAGCTTGTCAAATCTCCAACAAGCTTGATGATGAATTCTGAGTACACCAAAGCTTTGTGTCTTTGTTATTTTGCCAGTTGTGCGTAATATTACACTTTGCATTGTAATATGTAATATGGGGCGAGTACAAGTGCACTAGAGTGCCTTCCGTCCCCTGTCCTATTACTCTCCTATATCTCCTATACCTTTCTTCTACTCCTATATCTCTTCTTCTATTCTTTCATTGATATGTTCTATTACTATATCTTCTTTTCTATTCTTTCATAGATATATTTTACTATGAGTATCTCCTCTATAACCTTCATCATGTATTTTACTATGTGTGTGTATATATATTTTACTATGTGTGTGTATATATTGTTCTGGCCTCATCAGCTAGCCACACCCTTACTGGGATATATATACCCACTAAAACTCTCATTGTGTATTGGACAAAATAAATAAATAAATAAATAAAATGTTAAATTCAAACCTTGGGCATTAGGTTACGTTTTGTATGTAAATGTCAACCCAAATGAGAAACAAGCAGAGGAATTGTAGCATGCTTTAAACCTAAGCTGTCATAGATGGTATGTCCTGGAATCAGACTGCATCTTATTTGCTGATGGCCATCCTGTGTTTCTTCCACCTTTTCACACTTCTGAAGCTACTTTTGAAGATGCAACCTGCCTTTTCATATACATAAGTGCTTTATCTACCTCAAAAATGATTTCCACTTGCTTTTCTATAGGCAAGTACTTGTCGTGTCAGATCCGCTATGCACCAAGAGAAATCCCTGAGGGATTTACCCTTATACAACTCTCTCCATCTTCCTTCTGTGGCAGAAGATTGATGTGAGTAATCATTGATATTAAACTAATTATTTCTGGCTGAGGTAACCATTTCTGGGAAGGTATCAGATTCAAAATTGCTAGCTTATATAATCAGTCCAGTATACATTAAACACAATACATATTCCAATCATTTAATAATACTAATCTCACGGAGCTGTTCCTTCCCCATACACACACATCCACATTTGATTCTTAACTCTTCACTTTTCTCCTCACGTTCCTCCTCAATGACCCAAATCATTCTTCAGTTGACCTCTGCAGAAGGCCTTCTGGAATATAAGCTATTTAACTCTCTTCACCTAGGGTCATAATTCACAAGTAATTGTACTACATAATCTCCATGAATTAGAACAACTTGAACTGCTCTCCTCAAGAGTCATGCTTTCAGAAATGAACAACAGTTCACTCCTGAAATAAATGAAAACTTGATTTGAGCATTATTATCACACTATCTGTACTTTGCCAGCTGCACTGACTTCATGGGTCAATTCAGAGCTCTGGTTTTGACCTCTGAAATCTTCCATGGTTCAGAGATGGAATGAGTGCAAAACAATTTGTCTGAATGGCTGCCAGCTGACCTGGATTTATTGAAGAAGCAGCCTGAGGAAAGGAATAAAAAGGGCAAGGGTTCCACTCAGTTTCTGGTGCGGTGCACTTGAGCCACCTAACATGATACCTGACTTGCTGTTTGGGTTCGTATATTTATGTTTGTGTATTGCATGCGCATATGTTTAATTTGGTCAAGCTTTTTTGTATGTGTATCTATGTGTATATCAGGAGTGGGTTCCTCCTGGTTCAGACTGGTTCGCCTGAACAGGTAGGTACCGGCTGGTGACATCATGATGATGGTCAGGTGGGCGCCACCATTTTCATTTTCCTGATTTTTAAAAAAACTATTCTGAGCATGCACAGAAACCAAGTTTCCAGTATGTGCATGTGGTCGCCATCTTGTTCTTGGCTCCCCCCCCCCCGATTTTTCACACTGCACATGCGCCGCCCACACAGGCCATGGGAGGCCCGCCCACACAGGAGAGGAAGTGCATGTGGCGCCCACAAGGCCCACCCACACAGTGCAGGAGGAGGCGAACTGGCAGTGAGGTAAGTTGGAACCCACCCCTGGTGGATATGTAAAAATGTATGTATATATACGTGTGTGAGTCTGTGTGTGTATACATGTGTGTGTACTGTATGTGTGTGTATTATATATAAACCAACATAAAGTGGGAGCATTATGCTTTGACCTACCTACCACTGACTCTCTATCTATCTATCTATCTATCTATCTATCTATCTATCTATCTATCTATTATCTATCTATTATCTATCTATCTATCTATTATCTATCTCTATCTATCTCTCTCTCTCTCTCTATCCATCCATCTCTCTCTCTCTCTCTATCCATCCATCCATCCATCCATCTCTCTCTCTCTCTCTCTCTCTCTCTATCTATTATCTATCTCTCTATCTATCCCTCTATCTATCCCTCTATCTATCCCTCTATCTATCCATCTATCTATCTATCTATCTATCTATCTCTCTATCTATCTATCTATCTATCTATCTATTATCTATCTCTCTATCTCTCTATCTATCCCTCTATCTATCCCTCTATCTATCCCTCTATCTATCCATCTATCTATCTATCTATCTATCTATCTATCTATCTATCTATCTCTCTCTCTCTCTCTCTCTCTATCTATCTATCTATCTATCTATTATCTATCTCTCTATCTCTCTATATCTATCTCTATCTCTGTGTGTGTGTGTGTGTGTGTGTGTGTGTGTGTGTGTGTGTGTGTGTACAAAAGCCATTGTTACTGAGCTAAGAATCCATGCACTGAAGCAGGCCAGCATTTTGCTGAATGGAGGCATTTCAAAGGACTGTTTGCTCAGCTACCCAATGAAGTGAAGCACACTTTCAAAGTGCTGCACACCTTAACTATCAGCTGCAGCAATTTATCACCATGGCGTCCATTGGCAAGAGGAAGAGAGGCCTCTTCTACAAGGACAGTAAAATGTCCAACTCTAACAATCGCCCTATATATTTTTACAGAAAAATATGATCACGCAGGAATTTATTTCAAAATCTAGACAAGATGCAACAATAGAAGGACACTTCACAGAAATATTGCTATCTGGATTACTTACTTACTTACTTATGTACTTACGTACTTACTTATGTACTTACTTATGTACTTACTTACTTACTTACTTACTTACTTACTTACTTACTTACTTACTTACTTACTTACTTACTGCAGAAAAACCAATTGCTGCCAACCTGCTTTCCATTGAGGACCTGTATACTGCATGAGTCAAAAAGAGGGCGGGGAAAAATATTTACTGACCCCCTCACATCCTGGACACAAACTGTTTCAACTCCTACCCTCAAAACATCGCTACAGAGTACTGCACACCAAGACAACTAGACACAAGAACAGTTTTTTTTTTTCAAACGCCATCACTCTGCTAAACAAATAATAACAAACAAAACACTGTCAAACTTTTTACTAAGTCTGCACTTCTGTTTATACTAGTTTTTTCTCATCATTCCTATCATCCTTTTCCTTCCATTTAGGATTGTATGGCTGTAACTTGTTGCTTGTATTCTAAGATTTGTATTAATATTGATTGTTTCTTCATTGCTTATTTGACCCATATGACAATCATTAAGTGTTGTACCACATGATTCTTGACAAGTCTATATTTTCTTTTATGTATACTGAGAGCATATGCACCAACACAAATTCAACACTTGGCCAATAAAGAATTCTATTCTATTCTACTCTATTCTATTCTACTTACTTACTATTTACTTACTTACCTACCTATCTATATATCTATTAGATTTATAGGCTGCCCTTGTCCTCACGGACTCAGGGTGGCTATATTTGCTCCTTCCGCTTCCCTGCTTCCCAGAAATGGGAATGATAATTGCAAATGGCTGCAAAGGCAGAAGAGTTCCACTTGGTGGCACCCTGGATCCAGTTTCCATGGAAATATGAAAAGCCTGCCTGATTGCTGTGAAGCATTTCCATGGAAACAAGCTAAGAAAAATATGTACAGAAGAATTGACCCGTCTTGTAGTGCCAGCAGACACCAAGAATATAATTACTGCTACAGTACATTATTCCCCCGTTTTTAATTGAATTCAGGTAAAACAAACATATTCAAATATTGATAACTACTTTTTAAATATATACATATATATATTAAATATGTTTTTGTTATTCGATGAGCCATTTTACACATCAGATTGTGATAATGTCATGGTTTCAGCAATACTTTATAATATATAACCTCACAGCAATTGTCTCAGTACCTCTCTATCAATGTTATGCATGCACTGGTTGAATCTGGAGTGCTAAGAAGCTACCTCAATTCAGAGACTCAGTTGTAAAAGGTTTTACCACCAGCAGCCCTAACCAATGACCATCTCCCACATTCTCCCATTAACACCAATTCCAGCCTCTGCTTCCTGCAGACACAGTGATGTATCTCTACGAGTTTTCAGGGGTCAGATGAACAGTAGAATGACAATTCCAGCCTCCGCTAGGTTTTGAGGGGAATGGAAATTGCTCTTACATAGATAACAGGTCATCAACTGGTAGTTTACGGATCACTGGTGGTCTGCAAGAAAATTTTGGTGGTCCATGGAGAAATCTTGGTAAACAGCATCCAGTCCAGGGAGCAGTTGGAATTTACTATCCATTGCGGAAGTCAGTGGCCCTTGGTGGAGAGACGCAACTACTGCTGCTCTGGGGCTAAGAAGGGGGGGCAGGACTCCAGAAGGCAAGCTTATGTCCCAGGGCTGCACATGCACTCTCAGACCCTCCTCAGTACTAGAGGAGCAGCCACAGCAGCTGCCACCAGCTTCTCAGGGGCCTCGCGGTGGTGAGCTGCAAGCTGGCATCCCTGCCCAGCTCAGTGCAGGCTCTGCACTGCTCCAGCCCCATTCAACTGCACTTCCTAGTTGGGCGCCAGTGGTGGCTTCCATACCATTCGCCCCACGAGGAAGCAGGTGGCGTGAAGAGACAATCGGCCATGCCTCTCCACCCAGTTTTCCTCAACGGAACAGAACAGAATGGAAAAGAAAGGAAAGGAAAAGAAAGGAAAGGACTACTGCAACGCTCTCTACATGGAGCTACCTTTGAAAAGTGTTTGGAAACTCTATATCGTGCAGAATGCAGCCGCGAGAGCAATCATGGGCTTCCCTAGGTATGCCCATGTCTCATCAACACTCCACAGCCTGTACTGGCTGCCGATCAGTTTCCAGTCACAATTCAAAGTGTTGGTTATGACCTATAAAACCCTACATGGCATCAGACCAGAATACCTCCGGGACTGCCTTCTGCCGCATGAATCCCAGCAGCCAATTAGGTCCCACAGAGTGGGCCTTCTCCAGGTCCCATCGACTAAGCAATGTCATATGGTGGGGCCCAGGGGAAGAGCCTTCTCTGTGGTTGCCTGGCCCTCTGGAACCAACTCCCCCAGAGATCAGAACTGCCTGTTGAATCCTATGTAAATAGTTGGTTCCTATGTAAAACGCTGTCTCTATGCAAGCTGTGTAAAAATAGAAGTCGCGCCTGATTGGCTCAGACGCTGACAGTTCTCTTTTGGCGGGAGCCGCAAAAGTATAAAAGGGTGTCTGTTCTCTGTTAAATTCAGACGCGTTCCAGCTGAATGTCACTTGTCTTAAAGAGCTGAAAATAAAGGAACCGTCTTGCTAGCCTCCTGTCTCTGGACTCTTCACTGGCAACGTCGGACGGAAGAACCTCGCTCTCACCATAAACAACCTTCCAGTCGTCCAGGCTCCTGAGTTCTTCGATCCGAAGAAATCCTCCTGGGACGCCTACATGGCCAAGTTCGAGATCTTCCTCGAAGCTGCCGGGATGAGGGACGCCGACACCGAACGGAAGCAGGCAATCTTCCTGAACTACTGCGGTTCAGAGATATTCGATCTCGCCCAGACCCTAACCGATCCACTCCCGGCCAACTCCGTCGCTTGGGACATCCTGAAAACCAAGCTCGCCGCCCACTTCAAGCCCACGAAGCCAGCCGTCGTGTTCCGGCACCAGTTTTCCAGAATGGGCCTGCTCGAATCCGAGTCAATAAACCAGTACTCTACGCGTCTTCATACGGTGCTGTCAAAGTGTAAATTTGACAACCCAGAAGCTCGCCTCACCGATGCCCTCATTTTCGGCATGAAAAATGCTACGGTCCGCAACAAGCTCCTCACAGAAGACGAGCCTTCCCTCCAAGCAGTAATCAAGCTGGCACAAACTGCAGAAGTCGCCGACGCTGCTGCCAAGGAGTTGAAGAAACATGACAAGCAGGAAGTCGTTGCCCAGATCGACTCCAAAGCTTCCTGCGCCGAGGCCCCAGACAACCTCAGCCCACCTGCCTTCTCCGAGGACAGCTGTTTCCTGCTGCAACAGGACCAGTCGAGACAACCCAGATACCCTCGCCCCGTCGCCCCCTGCTCCGGCTGCCGAGGGAACCATCCGCGCCAACGCTGCCCTTTCCAGGACACCATCTGCTGCTGCTGCAACCCCCGGGGCCACATCGCCGAAGCCTGCAGAGCCCCCATGCCAGAAGACTCTTTTTCCACCCCACGGCCTCCTCGGTTCCAGACCCAAACAGCTCAACCGCGCGAAAACCGACTTCCTCGGTTTTCTGGCCGCAGAAACTACTCAACCATCAACCGTGACTACGCAAGAGGTAAAAAACATTTTTCCGTAAATAGCACGGCAACAAAAAACAGGAGCAAAATCATAATTTCACTGCTCCTAAACAACAAGCCGCGCAACATGGAACTGGACACTGGGTCTAAGTATACCATTATGCCATGGGAAAAGCTAAAATTGTACATGCCTAGTCTCTCAAAATCTGATCTAATGCATACTACTTTAGTAATTAAGGATTTTCAAGGGGGAATAATATCAGTATTGGGGAAGGTGAATGTACCAATTATGTTCAAACATGTCAAATGTAACCTTCCTTTGATTGTTGTTGCAGGGGCTAGGCACTCTCTTCTGGGATTGGCATGGATGGATCCTTTGGGTATTGAAATCTCTGGTATTTGTAATATCAAATCTGTTGACAGTCCTAACTTCTTGCAGGAATTCCCTGAGGTCTTTAGCTCCACTTTGGGGTCTTACAAAGGGCCACCTATCTCCTTTTCTATTGACCCTAAGGTCCCCCCTGTCAGGCTCAAACCCCGTAGGGTTCCCCTACCGCTTCTTCCAAAGCTTGATCTACAGCTTGACAAGCTTATAGGCCAGGGCATTTTAGTCCCCGTGGATCAAGGGCCTTGGGAAACACCCATAGTCACGCCTTTAAAGCCTGATGGCTCTTTGAGGGTTTGCGCTGACTATAAGTCAACGCTTAATAAGGCCCTCCAGCATCACCCTTACCCCATTCCAGTGGTGCAACAACTTCTTCACTCCCTGGGGGAAGGGAAAGTGTTCGCCAAGATCGATTTGGCGCAAGCTTATCAACAGCTCCCTGTCGATGAGCCAACTGCACTCGCGCAGATTATTGTCACTCACAGGGGGGCGTTTAAATGTACCAGATTGCAATTTGGGGTAAGCATAGCCCCTGGGATTTTTCAAAGCATAATGGAACGCTTGTTGTCAGGAATTAAGGGCACTATTCCCTATTTTGATGACATATTGATTTCAGGAGAAAACCAATCTCAACTCAACCAGAGAATAAGGGAGGTATTACATAGACTGCAAGCTAAAGGTCTAAGAATCAAACCAGACAAGTGCGTTTGGGGAACTAGCAGTGTGGAATTCTTAGGGTATAGGATTGATAGCGAAGGCATCCACCCCACTACTGAAAAATTAAAAGCCATTAGAGAAGCCCCAGAGCCACAGAATAAGACAGAATTGCAGGCATTTTTAGGCCTTCTAAATTTGTATTCTGTTTTTTTAAAGCAGAAGGCAACAGCAGCAAAGCCTCTACACCGGCTGCTTCAGAAGGGAGCTCCTTGGACATGGGGGAGAACTGAGCATGAAGCCTTTTCGCAAATAAAGCAGTTGTTAACTTCCAAAAGTGTGGTAGTTCAGTATAGCACTTTGCTACCTGTCAGGCTTATGTGCGATGCGTCCCCGTATGGGGTCGGGGGGGTCTTGGCACATGTCTTGCCAAATAATACAGAAGCCCCAATTGCTTTCTTTTCCAGGACAATGACTAGTACGGAGAGGAATTACAGCCAGCTAGATAAAGAGGCTCTAGCTATAGTGGCTGGGGTAAAAAAGTTTCATAACTACCTTTTTGGCAGGAAATTTGAGTTAGTCACTGACCACAAACCCTTGCTACGCCTGCTAGCCCCTAACAAACCAACACCTCAATTTATGTCTCCTAGACTAATCAGATGGGCATTGTTTCTTTCAGGTTACCAGTATGAGCTTATTCATAAAGGAGGTAAAGCCATCAACCACGCAGATAGTCTAAGTAGGTGCCCCATGGCAGAAATAGTTGAGGACCCAGCCCCATCTGCTGATGTTTTAATTCTAGAGCTTGAGGATAACCCACTAACAACAGCAAAAGAGGTTGCTGACCACACTCAGCAAGATCAGATTTTACAAAAGGTGGTAAATTGTGTACTCAAGGGGTGGCATAACGACTCTTTAGAAGCAAACTTAATTGAGTTTAAAAACAAAAGACTGGAACTGTCATATGTAAAGGGTTG
The DNA here is from genome assembly GCF_031021105.1 of Erythrolamprus reginae. Taxonomy (NCBI): domain Eukaryota; kingdom Metazoa; phylum Chordata; class Lepidosauria; order Squamata; family Dipsadidae; genus Erythrolamprus; species Erythrolamprus reginae. The sequence goes on from NC_091950.1 coordinate 123,691,748, forward strand.
TCTGTTGTGGGGTGATAGAGTAATCATTCCTGAAAGTCTAAGGACTAAAGTACTTACTATGTTACATGTGGGCCATCCTGGGATTGTCAGGATGAAGGGTTTAGCTAGGTGGCACTTATGGTGGCCTGGTCTGGATACAGACATTGAAAGGTGGGTAGCAAAGTGTGACCCATGCCAAGAGTCACGGCCAAATCCCCCCAAAACAGCTCCAGTTGAGTGGGAGCAACCTGCAGGGCGTTGGTCCAGGGTCCATATTGATTTTGCAGGGCCAGTGGGGTCTCAATATTTCTTGATAGTGGGAGATGCATTTTCAAGGTGGGTTGAAATTATTGCAATGAATAATATAACCACTAGTGCCACCATTAAGATTCTGCACCATTTGTTTGCCACCCATGGCTGTCCTGACATCTTAGTGTCAGACAATGGGCCCCAATTGACAGCCAGGCAATTTGAATTGTTCTTGGACAACTTGGGGGTCAGACATGCTCTCAACTCGCCTTACTCGCCATGGGCTAATGGGTTGGCAGAACGGTACGTTCGGGTGGCAAAAGAGGCATTGCGCAGGTCAGGCCCTGGGGATGTACAACAGCATCTGGACCAATTTTTGTTAACACAACATATTACGCCTAATTCCCACACACACAAAACTCCTGCTGAAATCCTAATGGGAAGGGAACAATTGTATAGCAAACAGCCCCTAAAACTTATGTTGTAAAATTGGATGATGGCCGAATGTGGAGGAGGCACATTGATCATTTATGAAGGCGCATTGAGGCCTCCCCTGTACAAACCGCTAATACAGACTCTTCCCCCCTACTAGACTTTAACGCGCAACCCGCATTAATGGACATACAAATGGACTTACCAAGACAGGAAAGGTCCTCCAGCGATGTCGAGCCATCTTCATCCTCGGAGGTCGGTGTTGTGCCTGCCCACTCAACACAGCAGGCCGGAGCTCAGCCTCGGCCCCAGCTGCACTGTGGAGGTACAAGCGAACCGACCTCCACCGTTGAAAACGAGGACTCGAATGATCTGCGCAGGTCGGAAAGAACTCTGCGTAGGCCGAGCCGATTGGAGGACTTTGTCACATGGCTGGCAGATTGACTTGTCTCTGACTAAGGAGGGAGGGGTGTTGAATCCTATGTAAATAGTTGGTTCCTATGTAAAACGCTGTCTCTATGCAAGCTGTGTAAAAATAGAAGTCGCGCCTGATTGGCTCAGACGCTGACAGTTCTCTTTTGGCGGGAGCCGCAAAAGTATAAAAGGGCGTCTGTTCTCTGTTAAATTCAGACGTGTTCCAGCTGAATGTCATTTGTCTTAAAGAGCTGAAAATAAAGGAACCGTCTTGTTAGCCTCCTGTCTCTGGACTCTTCACTGCCCCCACCCTCCTTGTCTTTCATAAGTTGTTGAAAACTCACCTTTGCCACCAGGCATGGGGAAATTGACCCCCTCCCCCAACTACTGCTTTAAGTATGGTTTTATTGGGTTGTGTGATTATTTTATTAATAAGGGTTTTAAATTGTGTTTTTAAATATTGGATTTGTGTATTGTTATTATTGTTGTGAGCCACCCTGAGTGGAGGGGAGGGGAGGGACTATGGCTACAGCTCTGGAATATGGGACTGACTTTCCCAACAATATCAGCAAGCCACAGTCAAATAAGCTTCAATTATTTTGTAATAATTGCACTAATATTATTATTTTGTTACAATTAAAACAATCTTTAAAGATTTTGTTATAATTAAATGAGCATTTTAATTTCGTTATATTAAATAGGTATATTTCATATTAATAAAATGGAAGTTCTCCAATCGTTATTTTACAGATGTATTTATCTTTTTAAAAAAATCATATTAGTGGTTTGCGGGACTTTAAATTATGAATTAAGTTCCATGGGATTTAAAATTATGATCTTGGTGGTCCCTGAGGTCCAAAAGATTGGGGACCCCTGATATAGATGAATGTTTTGCTTCTACCACACAAACATGGTAGAGTTCCACCCACCCTAATGTATTTCTTTAAAACTGAAGGCAGCTATCACAGATACATTTCTGGACTAATCAATTTTACACCCACTTTTAGAACCAATTCTGAGAAAATAAGCTTGAAAGAGGATCAAAAATCCTTTGTGTCTTTTCCTCATATCAGTACATTAGTAATGGGATGGGGTAGGGAAGAAATCTTAAATATCAGTGATAAAAGCTGTAGGATAAATCAGATCAATGATAATGTCTGTCCATGTAACTCTCTTGCTCAGCCTTTTCTCATTATCTGACTACTGCAAAATATAAATAAAGGCAGAGGAGGACAATTTTATGATTGGGAGAACTTTGTGTCTATTTTTAGAGTTCCATATTGTAAATAAAGAGAATGGAAGACAATTCTTGTGATTGAGAGGACTTTGTGTCTATTAGATATGCTGCTCAGGATAATCAGTAATATGTTTTTTTAAAGGAGATCAAAGTACAGATCCCTAAAAAGGATCTTCGGAGTCTTCGGAGAGGGGTGGCATACAAATATAATAATAATAATAATAATAATAATAATAATAATAATAATAATAATCTTAATTTTCCCATTTTTAACAGATTTTTCAAACTTGCAAGCCTAAATTCCAGAATTCCCCAGACAGCATTCTGGAAATTGAAGTGTATGCATCTTAAAAGTTGCCAAATTTGAAAAATGCTGATCTATCAGAACATCTAGCTCCAGGATATTCAACCTTAGCAACTTTAAGATTTTTGGACTTCAAAACAGGCAGAAAAATGGGTCAGGTGGGGCCAGCCAGTAGGATTAGCCTGAACCAGTCCAAGCTGGATGAATCCCACCTCTATCTTTAGGGCAAATGGCTGGGAGTGACACTGAGTTGGCCACGCCCACCCAGTCACAGTCCCGTTCCGGTAGCACTGGGAATGGTGGCCTGCCGCTGTGGGTTTGTCTAGTTTAATGAAAAGGACTAGGGGAGACATCATAGCAGTGTTCCAATATATCAGGGTATTGCCAAAAAGAAGAGGCTATTCTCCAAAGCACCCTAAGGAAGGACAAGAAACAATGAGTGGAGAATAATCAAGAAGAGAAGCAACTTAGATAAAATTTCTGACAGTTAGAACAATTGATCACGGAACAGCTTGCCTCCAGAAGTTGTGAATGCTCCAGCACTGGAAGTTTTTAAAGAAGATGTTGGATAACCATTTGTCTGAAGTAGTGTAGGATCTCCTGCCCAAACAGGGAGTTGGACTAGAAAACTTCCAAGGTCCCTCCCAACTCTGTTGTTATATTTTGAAAAGCAGATAAAGGTATATTATTCTACGAGGGCTTTGATCCTCATTGAATGATTGAGGAATGATTGAATGATTGAGGTTATGCATGCAGCTTGTTCAGTTTATTTGTTTACTATTATTTCCATTTTACTCTTATTTTGTCCTTCACCCAGAGTCTTATACTATATAAATATTGTATAAGTAAATAGTAATCTATTTTTGTTTTTCTGGCAAAAATGAAATCAGCTAAAACATGTTTTTTAAAAAAGAAATGAATGTTCGTACCTTAACTTGAAAATTACCATTCTGACAGTGAATAAGCCTAGTTATTATCCACAATCATGAATATTGAAATATCTAATTAGCATTGGATTGATTAAACCAACTCAATGGCTAGACTAGGCCAAGTCAAAATCTTTAAAAATTTCCAAGATCTAAAGATCTCTTTAAGTATAGTGATAAAAAAACAAAATGAAAGAGGTAAAGAGGAAAAAAAACCTTGAATTGCATAATGTAATGGCAATTTTTATAATATTATGTTGACATTTAACTACAGTCTCTCTCAGAACATGGAATTAGGATAATTTAATATCTTATTTTAAATTCTTTTTGAAATAATTTAAAACAGAAAAATATTGATAGAATATTCAGTTTGATGGCAGCAATTGCTCCTAACAAAGATAATTTTAACTTTTTCCATCTTTAAAAAAAACTGCCATTATATTTTCCAGATCTGAAATGAGCAATTTTTAAATAAGTCCTTATTTTTTGCCAGATAAATCTCCAAACATTGACCTTTTTTTTAGCAATGATATTAAACCCATTTTGAAGATACAGACCTACTTAAAGCACTGCATAAAAGTAGGAAATTCCTGAATATAGCATTCAGTCCATGACAGAAGATACAGATTCTTCTGGATGACAGTTATAAGATAAAGATTTATGAAAAGTAATGGAGAGAGTGTATGCATTTATCAAGCAAGATTTCCCTGAACCAATGGTAGATTGCTACCATTTTGCACATGCCTGCTCCAGTGCTATCTTTGCTAGTCCAGCAGGTGGCGCCATCTCTCTCTTTTCTTTTCTTTTTAAATTTGGGGGTGTTTTTTGCTTTGTGTGCATGCACAGAAGCTAAATCTCACGAGTTGAAATCACATAAATGTGAGCATCCTCTCGTGAGATTTCGGCACATTTTTGCTTCCTGCACATGCGCGGAAGCAAAATCGTGTGAGATAATGCTTGCATGGGCGTGCATGCATACACGTACATGACTGCCCAAATGCGCAGGATGCACACGCAGTGCATCAGTATGCAGTTAAGTGGAAACCGCCGCTGCTCTGAACAGCTCATAGTTGACTCAGTCTTTCATCCTTCTGAGGTCGGTAAAATGAGGATTGTTAGGGCAATATGCTGTAAACAGTGGTGGGCTAACAAATTTTTTACTAGCACACTGTGGGTGTGGCTTATGCATTTTGTTTCAACATCTTTCAGTGCAAATGCAAAAAGTAAAGAATACAAGGGTTAGAGAGATGAGAAGGAAAATCTTACATAAATGGTATTATACACCATCACAACTTGCACACTTCCAGAGGAAAGGAAAAGGTAATTGTTGGCATGGGTGTCAAAAGAGAGGAGTTTTCATGCATATGTTCTGGGAGTGTGCTGAAGTTCTGAAATTCTGGAAGGAAGTGCAGAATGAAATAAACAAGATGTTAAACATTAAGTGGATAATTACAAAAGAAATAGCGGTATTAGATAAACAAAGAGAACTGAGAGATTTTAAAGAAATAAAAACTGCAGCACTGGAAAGCGCTCAAGCAGTAGTGGTATTAGGTTGGAAATAGGCTAAAAAATGGACATTATAGAATTGGTACTGGTACATGTTGGATCACATTCACTTTGAAATTATGGAAATAAGATTAAACAACTTTAATGAAAACAAACTGGAGAAACTGATGGAACGATGGGACAAGGTGAAAGATTATATGTTAAGTGAAATTTGCAATGAAAAGGTGAAAAATAAACTCAAGTCACTCTTTGAATTGTAAATAAATGCAAATCAGAGCTGAGGAAATAACAGAATATATACTCGTAAATAATTGAAACCCCCCCCCAATTGGTGGTGGGGAATGTATGTTTAGTTGGGTGATGGGACACATGCACAGAGGACTGTTGTATGTTGTTTGTATTGTGTTATGTGTGTGAAAAAACCAATAATATATGTATATATTTTAAAAAACATCTTTCAGTGCAAATTGGGTGCTCTGGGGTGGAGCTCCAAATTTTGCTACCGGTACTGCGTTCCTGACCGTTCCCGTAGGAGCCCATCACTGGCTGTAAACCACTTAGAAACAGTAAACTACGGAACAGTATATAAGACTAAGTGCTATTGCTATTACCATAGGAAGCAAAGAGAAAGGAAGTGTTTTATGGACATGTTGTGTGACTTAAGTGCCTCTAGAGGGCATAAGTCTTACACCTCAAGAATTACTTAAGCTTTAAAAATTCAAGGGTTTGTTGTCTTCTATACTAGCAATAGCAGTTTAGAGTTCTTGACAGCAGCAAGAGTTTACTTGCTGTAAAATATAGCAACATTTTATCAGCCTAAACAAGGGCAGTTAAAGAAGGGAAAGGCAGAGTTCTTTCTTGAGCACTTAAGAGATGGGTCATAAGGGAAATATCTTTCAACAGTTATTTGAAATTGTTGAAAATGCCAGTTTAGCATCTGGTGTTCTGTGTTGTTTGGGGTGTTTATATACACCAGAGCAAAGAAAATAGATTTCTGAGGAGCTGTCAGCTGTCTGGCCCAACTAGGATAAGATTTTATTTTATTTTATTTTCACTTTTTAGAACTGGCAGCTTTAACTCTTTTGGAAACAAGGCAATAAATCAGTCATTCCCAGAAAACACACACACACACACACACACATGTAGGGATTGTGTAAGCCAAATATTAGCTATGCTTTAGGATATACACAGAGACAGTTATCTGAAAAAGCATGGTGAAGATTTGCCCAGAAACAGTGAGTCATACAATGGCCATGAACTTTTCACACAGTAAGAAAAAACCCTCAACAGCGCTCCTGGCACGAGATAAGACACTGGCAGTGTGATTGGCTGGCAACTCAGTTACCGATAGGTGCATAAAGTGAGAATTTAGTAGCCTATCATAAGCTGTAGATCAGCGGTCCCCAAACTACGGCCCGTGGGCCGCATGCGGCCCGCTGAGGCCATTTATCTGGCCCGCAGGTGAGTGACAGGAGCACATCTAATTTTCCATGAATAAAATGTGGTATTTTGTTAGTAACTAATATCAATCATCAAAAAAGTTGCAAAAGTTTTTTTTCTAATTTTGTCATCCAGTTACATTCATTTTCTTTTCATTAAATTCCCTCCTTTAAAAAGTACAACACCAATTACATTTCTAACTTATTAACCATTATGCCAAAGTGCTTCCATCTTTCTTTATACATTTTTCTATAAGCGAAGAAAAACTTGTATAGACAATCAGATGTTAACAAAAGAAAATTAAAAACAAAACATAAACATATATGAATTTCAGACTTCTTCCCCCCCCCACTCTAAATAGTACATTTCCATTTCGTTTTTTACTTTAAAATAAGGTATGTGCAGTGTGCATAGGGATTTGTTCCTAGGTTTTTTGTATATTCCGGCCCTCCAACAGTCCGAGGGACAGTGAACTGGCCCCCTGTGTAAAAAGTTTGGGGACCCCTGCTGTAGATGATACCTTTTATAACCAATTAGAAGCTTAATAGAAATAGCCAATGAACAGTTAGGTGCTCAGAAGCCTTATTTTTGCATATAGAAATAGCCTATGATAACTAGCGTATTCAAAAGTTTTATTATTAGCCTATAGATTTGAAAAACCTTATATTTGTAGCCTATAAGAAACGTATATTAGGAGAAATTAGACTTGTATTTAGCCAATAGAAAATTACTAGCTGAAACCCCTTCATTTGCATATGAAGGGTATAAAAAGCACACCTGTAAACAATAAAGCTTTGTCACTTTACCCAGACCATTGACTCCGTGTTTCATTGGTAAGCACTAGTAATGGTTTCAGGATTGGGCCTCGTAAAGTGAACCATCACAGGGTTGTCGAGACCCCCGTCCAGCGGGGATCGCGTCTCGTCACACACACACACACACACACACACACACACACACACACACACACATATATGTATTGTTCAAGACAAGATTAAAATACAAAATAGCAGAAAAATGTATAAAAGAAATGAAAAAAGGATAAAGAACACAAAACAATCAAAACATTTTAAAATGTGCATACCCCCCCCCCCAAATACACATATTATCCTCTGTAGTTGTAGTGATTACTATATTACTACATTAGATTCCACCCCTTGTGAAACAGACCCTCTTTAAACTACTAAATCAATTTGGAAATTATTGACCTGTCTTCTCTATATTATATATTATATTAGTGACAAAGTAGTTAACAGGAATAATAATAATAATAATAATAATAATAATAATAATAACAACAACAACAACAACAACAAGAAGAAGAAAAAGAACTGGAAAAAATAACAAAATATCATGATTTGGCCATAGAAAATATGCGATTATGAATTAAACATGTAACAGTGATATCATTGTCATCGGGACACTTGGTACCATGTCCAAGAATTTTATAAAAGACATCAAGAAATTGCAGCTTCCTGCAATAACACCAGCAGAACTGCAAAAAACCTGCACTACTCAGAACATCATACATCTTAAGAAGGTCCTTGGTTGATATCTAGGATGCCGGTAGCAACTTGTATCAATCATTTGTGAATGTTCAGTTGACTGAGTTTCATGTTTAATGAATAAAGTAAACAACAACAACAACAACATTTTAACTTCCATTTTATTGAGCATATTATATGAAACCAAATAAATAATATATAGCACAGCTATAATTGTTATAATTGCAGAATGGGGTTTATAAAATGCCAAAAAAGAAACCCCGTAGAACATCAAAGTGGAAAATTTGACTTGAAAATAAAATTTTAAAACTACGAAAGAATGTCAGCAATTTAAAGTACTTACAAGAAGGAAAATTAAGAAAAAAGCTGAAAAATAGTATATACAAAAAATACAGCCTGGAGGAAAAAATAATATTGGAAATCACGGAAGAAATAAAACAGCATGTAATAGCAATACTAAAGAAAATTGAAGATGCAAAGGACGAATAAAACAATACCATGAAAATGTCCAGTTTAGAAGTAAGCAACACCTCTTCTACCATTCCTTGATGAAAATCAAGTCCAAATTAATGTTCACCCATGCAAAGAAAAAACTTTAAACGTTTGGAAAGAACTGTGGGAAAACCCAATGGAATACAACAAAGTTGCCTTCTGGATCAAAGATATTCAACAACAAGCAACACGAAACAAAATTCAAAGATATTATAATAACAACTGACATGGTTATAAAGCAAGCAAAGAAGATCAAGAACTGGAGTGCACTTGACCTGGACGAATTGCATGGATACTGGCTAAACACCTGACCAGCCTCCATCATCACATGGCCATTCAATTTAATCAAATGCTCCAAAATTCAACAAACAAATAATGGTTAACAGCTGGCCGAAAATATTTGATAATGAAAGATCCAGAAAAGGGCACAGAACCAAGCAAGTATCGCCAATTACTTGTCTGCCAAAAACTTTCAAACGTTTTACAGGAATACTGGCAAATTCAGTATGATGGAAAACAGTCTATATTCAGTAGAACAAAAAGGAAATTATAAAAAAAATCAAGGGGGCAAAAGATCAGCTGCTCATTGACAAAATGATACTAAAAATGTAAAATGAAGAAAATGAATGTAAATATGGCATGGATTGATTACAAGAAAGTATTTGACTCTTTACTCACAGCTGAATTAACACCTGTCTGGAAAACTTTCGAATCAGCAAAGATATCTGTACATTTTTGAAAGCAAATGTGCAAAAATGGAAAACATTTCTAACAGCAAATGGGGATTACATTGCTGAAGTCAACATCAGATGAGGAATCTTCCAAGAAGACTCAGTTTCAACACCACTGTTTAACATGTCATTTATTCCATTGACAATAATGGAACACAAAACGGGGACACCAAATACCAAGCCAACATGGCAAGATAAACCAGCTACTCTACATGGATGACTTTAAAATGTATGCAAAAAGCCCCACTGAACTTAAATCAATACTCAACACAGTTCAACTGTTCAGTAGTGACATCAAAATGAACTTAGGACTTGAAAAATGTGCTATATTATCCTTGCAGTGAAGAAAAATGAAAAAAAATATATAGAAGGAATAGAACTGGGAATTAGTAATGAATGAATAGTAATGTAATGAAAGCATTACCAAAGGATGATGGTTACACATATATAGGCATATTGGAAGCAAATAATACCTTGAATGGAAAAGTCAAAAAGTCAACACAAAAGGAATACATCAGGACGGTCCGCAAAATACTAAAATCAAAGCTTGAATGCTGGAAACATAATTAAAGCCATTAATACATGGGCAGTTCCAGTGATATACTTCTCAGCTAGAATCATCAACTGAACTTTGGCTGAACTGGAAAACATGCAAACTTTTGAATATGTACCACGGTTTACATCCATGAAGTGACATTGACAGGTTATACCTGCCAAGAAAAATAGGAGGCAGAGGGCTATTGCAAATCCGTCAAACTGTAGAAGAAAAACGAAGTTTGAATGATTATGTGAACTAAAGTATAGAAAAGTTGCTGCAGATTGTGAAAACGGAGAACATTATAAAAACAATAGAAACAAAGGCAGAATATAAGGAAAATAGCTGGATGACAGATTAAATAGGTGAAAAAACCAAAGCTTTGCATGGACAACACTTGAAAAACATTGAAAAAAATGTGATGACACTCTTACATGGGCATGGCTTAAGATGGGAACCATCAGGAAAGAAGTGGAAAGTTTAATACTCACTGCTCAAGAAGAAGCACTACAAATTAATGCCATGAAAGCGAAGATACAAAAATCCACTGAACCCAAACTGCCGGCTTTGCAGCTACAAAGTTGAAACTGTTTTACATTTAATATGTAAGTGTAGGGAAATCATGCAAACTGATTACAAAGCTAGATATGTTTGAGTTGCTAAATTAGTCCACTGGTCATTATGTAAAAAATATGACATACCTGTCTCCAAAAAGACATGGGAGCACAAAGTAGAAAAAGTTACGGAAAATAAAATGGTGATGATCTTGAGGGACTTTTGAATACAAATGGATCATCATTTAGAACACAACATGCCAGATACTGCAGTTGTTGAGGACCAAAGCATATATTTTATTGATATTGCGGTACCAGGAGATGCCAGAATCGAAGAAAAAGAACTGGAAAAAAATAAAAAATATCATGACCTGGCCATTGAAAATACATGGCTATGGATGAAAACATGTAACAGTGATACCCATTGTCATTGGGGCAGTTGGTACCATGTCCAAGAATTTCATAAAACAAATCAAGGAATTGCAGCTTCCTGCAATAACACCAGTGGAACTGCAAATTACAGCAATACTCGGAACATCATATATTTTAAGAAGATACTTGGTTGATACCTAGGACGCTGGCAGCGACCCATATCAACCATTAGCACCAGTCAATAGGATTTATGGTACATCTTTAAATGTTCAGTTTACTGACTTTCATGTTTAATGAATAAGAGAGATAATAATACAAAAGTAAAGTTTCAAAACTGTTAACAAACTCTTGCGGAGAGGGGCGGCATATAAATCCAATAAATCTAATCTAATCTAATCTTATTGTAATCCACTCAGAAAGTTTACCACGGCATTTATTTTTTATTTTATTTATTTTGTCCAATACACAATGAGGGTTTTAGTGGGTATATATCTATATACACATAGTAAAATACATGATGAAGGTTATAGAGGAGATACTCATAGTAAAATATATCTAAGAAAGAATAGAAAAGAAGGTGTAGTAATAGAACATATCAATGAAAGAATAGAAGAAGAGATATAGGAATAGAAGAAAGGTATAGGAGATATAGGAGAGCAATAGGACAGGGGACGGAAGGCACTCTAGTGCACTTGTACTCGCCCCTTACTGACCTCTTAGGAATCTGGATAGGTCAACCATAGATAATCTAAGGGTAAAGTGTTGGGGGTTTGGGGATGACACTATGGAGTCCGGTAATGAGTTCCACGCTTCGACAACTCGGTTACTGAAGTCATATTTTTTACAGTCAAGTTTGGAGCGGTTAATGTTAAGTTTAAATCTGTTGTGTGCTCTTGTGTTGTTGTGGTTGAAGCTGAAGTAGTTGCATCTTATTTAACCCAAATCATCAAACTCCCTCTTTTCTCCCAGGCAGAATGGGAGGGATCACAGAAAATCTGGAGAAGAATGAGGAAGAATCTATTCTCTTGGTGGAAACACCCAATACGATACCACTCAGGTCAGAAGTATTTTTGTCTTATCTTCAATATAATGTCAATCTTGGTCAAAGAGGAAGTTGTTATAGCCCATGCTTCACTAATGTGGCAAAACCAATCTCAAGATCTAAGGGATTAGAATATTATTTATTGGACATTTATTCTCATGTAACGATTACCTTGACAGTCTCAATAAGGTCACCTCTCATGGTTGATTCTTATGGTCAACCACCTCTCATGGTTGACATGATCAAGCAAATATTGGGAGACACTAACTTAATATACAAGTCATCCTCAACTTATGGCCACGATTGAGCTCAGAATTTCTGTTGTTAAGTGTTGTGGTTGGCTCTGGGGAGGTGGATGCAGGGGGAAATTCAACATGTCACAGGCCCGTGTTATTGCCGACAGAATCAGTTCAGAGTTTAGTTTCCTTGGACAAAGAAGAAGGTGGGAGTGACTCGGCAGAGGAGGGCTTGGCACACAGCCCAGGCAGTCAATCTCCCTTATCTTCCTTGATTCAGATGATGACATTTTGGACCCACGGAAGCGCAGAATTATGCATAGAAGAGACCAAGTAAGAACATATTACAGGAAATAAGTGAGGCCACCTGTGTTTGGATGGGGCTCCAGTAATTAGGGCTGCTGCTATAAATAGCAGCATGTGGGTTTGGCCATTGTGGAAGAATATCTGATCAGAGTTCGTCAGGAATCCTTTGTTTTCTGGACTTTGTTGCTTTTTCACGCCTTGGAAAACAAAGCAGAGCAATGTGTGTGTGTGTGTGTCTCACTTCGTTGGAAGAAGAAGGGGTGTGAAGTTTCTTCACAGCTGCTAGCTAAGTACTTAATGACTGCTTAAGGGAAATTGTACAGTCTACCCGGTTGTTTTGGGAAGAGTGCTCTTTGCAATACAAAAAGAGTGCTTAGTTTATTTTGAATTTTGTGATAAAGAACATTGTTTTGAATTTTCAAACGTGTGTGTGTCTGAAATTTGTACCCTTGAATTTTCGGGAGGCTCCTATCAGAGAGCCCGGCAGAACATTAAGTGAGACATTTGTTAAGTGAATTTCACCCCATTTTACCACCTTTCTTGCCACAGTTGCTAAGAGAATCACTGCAGTTGATAAGTTAGAAACCTAGTTGTTAAATGAATCAGGCTTCCCCGTTGATTTAACTTGTCAGAAAGTTGCAAAAGGGGATCATGAGACCTTAGAGCATAACAACGATCATAAGTATGATTCAGTTGCACAAGCATCTGAATTTTGATCACATGATCATGAAAATGTGGCAAAGCTTGTAAGTGTAAAAAAGTTACAAAACTGTCACTAAATGAACTGTTGTAAGTCGAGAACTACCTGTACATGATTTTTAAGAACATTATTGAAGGGCAGGAAACCCTTCAACATTATTGGAGGCCAGTGAAGGGCTACCAGAATTTTTACTACCACACTGTGGGCGTAGCTTATGCAGGATGCCCTGCATTTTCTTTCAACATCCTTCAGTGCAAATTGGGTGCTCTGGGGTGGAGCTCCATTTTCACTACCCCACTGCATTCCTCCCCATCTGGGCAGCAGCCCATCCCTGCAGGAGGCCCTCCCAACCAAAAACGGAGCTCAGGAGCCCATTTTTGATGGCAGAGTACTTGGGTCACCATAGGCACATACACACCAACGTGAGTGACATCAATATGGCCATACCCATCCTGGCTATGCCCACCCGACCCACCCTGAGGTCAAACACAACCCTAGTGTGGTCCTCTATGAAATCGAGTTTGACACCTATGCTCTATAGTAAGACAGTTAGAAAAAAATCCATTTCTTTGTAAAGCTATTAATGAAGATCTCTGGTGCTCTGGGTCTTATAATGCTCATTTACAGATATTTTATCTAGTTTTTATTTATTTAGCACATGGCAATTTATATCTACATCTGTATAATAGAAGGTGAAAATTTGCAAGAACTAACACCATCTAGTCACAAAAACGGTTACTATAGAATTGAAAGAGCCAGGGTGGTGCAGTGCTCAGAGTGCAGCACTGCAGGCTACTTCAGCTAACTGCTAGATGTAGTTTAGCAGTTCAAATCTCACCACCAGCTCAAGGTTGACTCAGCCTTCCATCCTCCCAAGGTGGGTAAAATGAGGACCCAGAGTGTTGGGGGACAATATGCTAATTCTGCTTAGAGAGAGCTGTTAAAGCACTATGAAGCGGTATATAAGTCTAAATGTTATTGCTAAATGCTATTGCTATTGAAAGTGATTGTGTAACATTACACAATCGCATTGGCTGCCGATCAGTTTCCAGTCACAATTCAAAGTGTTGGCTATGATCTTTAAAGCCCTACATGGCATTGGACCAGAGTACCTCCAGAACTGCCTGCTACCGCATGAATCCCAGTGACCGATAAGGTCCCACAGAGTTGGCCTCCTCTGGGTCCCATCAACTAAACAATGTCATCTGGCGGGCCCCAGGGGAAGAGCCTTCTCTGTGGCAGCCCCGTCCCTCTGGAATCAACTCCCCCCAGAGATTAGAACTGCCCCCACCCTCCTTTTCTTTTGTAAACTACTCAAGACCCATCTATACCACCAGGCATGGGAGAGTTGAGACACCTTTCCCCCAGGCTCTTTATATTTTATGTTTGGTATGTATGTGTTGTTTGGTTTTTAAATATGATAGGGTTTTATATGCTTCTTTTTTAATATTAGATTTGTTTTGCTATAATATTGTTTTTATTATTGTTGTGAGCTGCCCCGAGTCTTCAGAGAGGGGCGGCATACAAATCTAATAAATATTATTATTATTATTATTATTATTATTATTATTATTATTATTATTATTATTATATTAGACAATTAAAGTTGCACTCAACAAGGGGTTGGATTAGACAACTGAGGTCTTTCTACTCTATCATTCTAAAAGTTCCTGAAACATTTTCCGCCCATCAAATAATTTATTTTTTTTACACATGTGTTATCCAGATATAAATCTTAGAATAGCTACAAAGCTGTAGCCCAGGAGTCCCCAAACCTTTTACACAGGGGGCCAGTTCACTGTCCCTCGGACTGTTGGAGGGCCGGACTATAAAAAAAACCCTACACACAATGCACCTACCTTATTTTAAAGTAAAAAACAAAATGGGAATGTACTATTTAGAGGGGGGGGAAAGAAGTCTGAAATTCATATATGTTTATGTTTTGTTTTTAATTTTCTTTTGTTAACATCTGACTGGCTATACAAGGTTTTCTTGGCTTATAGAAAAATGTATAAAGAAAGAAGGAAGCACTTTGGCATAATGGTTAATAAGTTAGAAACATAATTGGTGTACTTTTTTGAGGAGGGAATTTAATTAGAAGAAAATGACAAAATTAGAAAAAAAACTTTTGCAACTTTTTTGATGACTGATATTAGTTACTAACAAAATACCACATTTTATTCATGGAAAATTAGATGTACACTCCTGTCACTCACCCACGGGCCGGATAAATGGCCTTAGTGGGCCGCATGCAGCCCGCGGGCCGTAGTTTGGGGACTGCTGCTGTAGCCCATTACAAACACTTCATAAATCTTTTTTTTTACCTTGACCACTTTTTTTATGGTAGGAGAAACTCTGCCACAATTTCAATACAGCTCATGTAAATAGAAGATATGGGATGCATAGTCTGCCTACAGCCAAAATATGCCTTTCAAAGCCTTTTCCATATACAGTGATCCCTCGGTTAGCGCGGGGGTTACGTTCCAAGACCTCCCGCGCTAACCGATTTCCGCGTTATACCGGATGCGGAAGTAAAAACCACCATCTGCGCATGTGCGCCATTTTTTTCATGGCCGCACATGCGCAGATGGTGGAGTTTGCGTGTGGGCGGCGGGGAAGACCAAGGGAAGTTTCCTTCAGCCGCCCAACAGCTGATCTGCTCCGCAGCGCGGAAGCAGCGAGGAGCCGAAGATGGGGTAAAGGCAAAGGGGAAACCCCATCTTCGGCTCCTCGCTGCTGCCGCGCTGCGGAGCGGATCAGGTGTTGGGCGGCTGAAGGAAACTTCCCTTGGTCTTCCTGCCGCCCAGGCAAAGGGGAAACTCCAAGATCGCTTGCCGCTTGCCGCTTTGCAGCTTGGAGCCTTGCTTCGCCTCCTTCGCTGCAATAGGCAAGCGGCAAGCGGCAAGCGATCTTGAGAGAGAGAAAGGAGGGCGACTTGCCAGTCCACGCCCCCCTGGATGAACAGCCTCGCATGGCCCCAGCACCGGGCTCCGCTGTTGCCTCCGCCCCCATTCGGCTCTGCAGCTGAGAGGCCTTCCCGGCAGAGCCCTCCCCAACAGCTCCCGCTGCCAGCGCAAAAAAGAAAAGAAAAAGAAATCCCCAAAAGAGGCAGGCACAAAGCGGGGGCACAAGGGGAGCTGCCCGGCAGAGGTTGCTTTTTTTCTTCTCGTGGGCAAGTGGAGGGGGGGAGAGAGAAGGGAGGAAGAGAGTGTGAGAGAGGAAGAAAGAGAGAGAGAAATGATAGAAAAAAGGGGAGAAAAAAGAGAAATGAGAAAATGATTGAAGCATAGTGACAGGAAAGAAAGAGAAAGAGACAGAGAAGTGACTCTTGGTGATGACGTATGACGTCATCGGGTGGGAAAAACCGTGGTATAGCAAAAAAACCGTGTAGTATTTTTTAATTAATATTTTTTGAAAAACCGCGTTGCAGCGTTTCGCACTAATTGAGACCGTGCTAATCGAGGGATCACTGTACCTATTATTTAATAGTGCTGTCCTCTCTCTGCATTTACTCAGAGATACATTCCAGTGAATTGAATTTGTTCAACAATGAAGGAAACGTAGATTGAATGATACTACAAGCATTACAACTTACTTATAGCTCAGTTTGTCACAGCTGTCAGTTTCCCCACCTTCAGACTTTTTTCTTTTATTGCAAAAGCATTAATATTCATCTGATAACGTTTTCTCCCTTCACCCCACTCCAGTTTCACCTTTATACTATTCATTACTCTTCATCACAGTGACACTGTTCTGGAAGAACCTTTTATCTGCAAAACAAGCATCATTTTTGGGCAAGATGAATTATGTGATGGAAAAAAAGTCACAGCACATTGCCACGGAATATAAGACGAGAAAGACAGAAAATGCTAAACCCTGTTCACATTTCAGTGGGAAGTTCTCTCTTTTTCAGGTGTGATAATTATAACCTGAAAAGCTGTCAGTTGTGGCAACATAAAAGCAAAGCATTTATCACACAGCAGCAATGAAGCAATGAGGACTGGTATCTAACAACAAAATTGCACACTTACTAGTTTGTTGAATTATAAGAAGCCATCTTTGGTTCTGGTTATAAATGTGAGTGATTTAAAAGTTGTGTTATAGCTTGAACGTCCTAGGGATTGGTTGATGTCTTCATATGTCTCTTCGGTACCAAATATATTCAGCTCAGTTCCTAACATTACCAGCGTAGTAGTGCAAATTGTTTCTTGTCAGGGTAATTTCACACACATGATTACTTAGTGCTCAGTCATTCTCATCAATGTTTGAACTCCTCCCATTGTAAAGTATTCTGTTTGTGTTTCCATGAGCAACAAGGAAATTGCATCTGCATACATGAATTACCAAGACAGAAGCATTTATAAATGTAGATATTTCTTTCTTTTATATTTGTTGATAGCTGCAAAGTCATGTCTGAGGGCCCCATGGACAACATCCCTCCATGCCTTCCTGTCCTCTACCATCCTCTGGAGTCTATTTAAGCTCACGTTAACTGCTTCAGTGACTCAATCCAGCCACCTCATTCTCTGCCGTCCCCTTCTTCTTTTGCCCTCAATAATTCCCAACATTAGGCTCTTCTCCAGTGAGTCCTTCCTTCTCATTAGGTGGCCACAGTATTTGAGTTTCATCTTCAGGATTTGGCTTTCTAAAGCAGTGTTTCCCAACCTTGGCAACTTGAAGATATTTGGACTTCAACTCCCAGAATTCCCCAGCCAGCAAAGTGCCATTTTCAGTGATGGCAAAATTATACAGAAGAACCATAGAAGAATGAATTTAAAGTCCCTGATAACCATAATGGGGTGGTCACTGACCTCTTGCCAGACATCCTGGAATGTGGAGTAAAATAGGCCTTAGAAAGTCTGAGCAATAACAAAGTTAATGGAGGTGACATTATTCCAGCTGACGATGCAGTAAAAGTGCTACACTCAATTTGCCAGCAAATTTGGAAAATTCAGCAGTGCCCACAGGATTGGAAAAAGTCAGTTTACATTCCAATTCCAAAGAAGGGCAATGCCAAAGAATGTTCAAACTACCTCACCATTGAACTAATTTCACACACTAGCAACTCCCCCCAGAGATTAGAATTGCTCCCACCCTCCTTGCCTTTCATAAGCTTCTTAAAACCCACCTCTGCCACCAGGCATGGGGGAATTGAGATACTCTTTCCCCCTAGGCCTTTACAATTTTATGCATGGTATGTCTATGTATGTTTGATTTTACAATAGGGGTTTTTAACTGTTTATATTGGATTGTCATATGCTGTTTACTACTGTTGTTAGCCACCCCAAGTCTGCGGAGAGGGGCGGCATACAAATCCAATAAAATCAAAATCAAATCAAAAATCAAAAGTTATGCTCAAAATTCTACAAGCTAGTTTCCAGCAGTATGTGAACTGAGAACTACCAGAAATACTGGCAGGATTTCAAAGAGGCAGAGGAAGTATGGATCAAATTGCCAACACACTTTGGAGAAAGCTGGCGAGTTTCAGAAAGACATCAATTTCTGCTTCATTGACTATGTTAAACTTTTTAATTGTGTGGATCACAACAAATTGTGACAGGTTCTTAAAGAGATGGGAATACCAGATCATCTTATTTGTCTCTTGAAAAACCTATATGCGAGTCAAGAACCAGGAGTGAGAACTGGACATGGAACCACTGATTGGTTCAAAATTGAGAAAGGAGTTTGGCAAGGCTGTATACTGTCACCTGCCTGTTTAACTTATATGCAAAGCACATCATGAGAAAGGCGGGGCTAGATGAATCAAAAGTTAGAATTAAGATTGCTGGGGAAAATATCAACAACGTCAGGTTTGCAGATTATACCACTCTAATGGCAGAAAGGGAAGAGAAATTAAAGAGCCTCTTGATATGGGTGAAGGAGAAGAGTACAAAGTTAGCTTGAAACTCAACATTAAGAAAACTAAGATCGTGGCTTCTGGCCCTCTCAATTCCTGGAAAATAGATGGGGAAGAAATGGGAGTAGCGATAGATTTTATTTTCCTGGGCTCCAGGATCACCACAGAGGGGGACTACAGCCAAGAAATTAAAAGACACTTACTCCTGGGGTGGAAAGCTATGGCAAATCTAGACAGTATACTAAAAAACAGAAGCATCACCTTGCCAAAAAAAGTGCATATAGTCAAGGCTATGGTTTTCCCAGTTGCAATGTTTGGCTGTGAATGTTGGACCATAAGGAAGGCTGAGTGCCAAAGAATTAAAGCTTTTGAACTACGGTGATGGAGAAGATCCCTGCAAGTCCCTTGGATTATAAGGTGATCAAACTGGCCAGATCAACTCTGACTGCTGTTTAGAAGATCAGATCCTGAAGTTGAAATTCAAATATTTTGGCCACCTAATAAAAAGGAAGGAGTCACTGGAGAGGAGCCTAATGCTGGGAATAATTGAGGGCAAAAGAAGAATGAAGCAGTAGGCATGAGCTTTAATGGACTCTAGAAGATGGTAGAGGACAGGAAGGCCTGGAGGAACATTGTCTATGGGGTTGTGATGGGTTGGATACAACTTCACGACTAACAACATACATGCTCTACCATGGCAAAAGCCAACAATTTGATATTTTAAGCATCATCACAAATTTGTAGAGTAATCAATTCAGCATTCTGACAATCAGGTTTTCTTTTCCATTTTAATGGAATTTAAATAAGAATGTTTCTTCTTAGATTTGTAAAACAAATGGGAGCTCTTTTAAAAACAAAAATATTGCAACTGAAATAAAACCAGCTTCCAGTTCCTCCCGGAGGACACCAGGGGGATTTCTGAATACATTTTCTTCTGAAAAGGGTACACAGGGCTTGCAAATCCTATTGAAAGTTGTATATTCCAATTACTTCCTGTTATCCTTTTAAAAAAATACTTATATTGTATAGCCGTGATTGTTTTAATAATGTTTTAAAAAGAGCAAACTGGGATCATTTTCAAATCTTTGTGGAGCTCTGGCATAAGATCATTGTTTCAGTCTGAACTCAAACATTTTGCACCAGCAACAAATCTGTGATCCATAAATAATGGATCTTTTTGTATATAGCAGTGATGGCAAACCTATGGCACGGGTGCCAAAGATGGCACGTGAGCCATTGCCATAGCTCAGCTCCAACGTGCATGTGTGTGCTGGCCAGCTGATTTTTGGCTCACACAGAGGCTCTGGGAGGGCGTTTTGGAGACTGGGTAGGGTGAAACATGAGCCTACTGGACCCACCAGATGTTGGGAAACAGGCTGTTTCCAACCTGCAGAAGGCCTCTGGGGAGGAGCTGTTTTTGCCCTCCCCAGGCATTGAATTATGGGTGTGGGCACTCACACATGCACGATAGCACACGCACACGCTCTTTCGGCACCCAAGGAAAAAAAGGTTCGCCATCACTGGTATATAATATTTTCTTAAATCTCAGCTTTGCTGAAGCCGCTTTCATGCAGAAGGACATTTTCTGGACAATCAAAGCATTTTGGGAAAGGAGGTCCCTCAACTACTCCTTCTAAGTACTTCTTTAACATTTAACATTAATAAAAGTAAATATAAAGGCTATCCCTGTCAAATCATGTCTGACTATAGAGAGCAGCAATCATCTCCATTTCTTAGCTGAGGGAGCCAGCATTGTTCAAAACCTTTCTGTGTCCATATGCCCAGGCTCACAGAACACTGTTACCTGTTTATCCACTGGCGTTTATATGCTTTTGAACTGCTAGGTGGGCACGAGCTGATGCAAGTAACGGGAGCTCACCCCATCGTGGGATGCTTGGGTTTCGAACCTGGACTGTTAGCTTTCTAAACTAACAACTTAGTGTTTTGTTTGTTTGTTTGTTTGTTTATTTATTTATTCCAATATACAATGAGGGTTTTAGTGGGTGTATGTGTGTGTGTGTGTGTGTGTGTGTGTATATATATATATATATATATATATATATATATATATATATATATACACACACACACACACACACACACACACACACACACATAGTAAAATACATGATGAAGGTTATAAAGGAGATACTCATAGTAAAATATATCTAAGAAAGAATAGAAAAGAAGGTATAGTAATAGAACATATCAATGAAAGAATAGAAGAAGAGATATAGGAATAGAAGAAAGGTATAGGAGATATAGGAGAGCAATAGGACAGGGGACGGAAGGCACTCTAGTGCACTTGTACTCGCCCCTTACTGACCTCTTAGGAATCTGGATAGGTCAACTGAGCAATCACCTCTCTTTAAACTCAGGCTAACTTGAGGATTTAAGTCAGAGAACTTAGTTGCTGTTGTCAGAACAATTGTCAATTTGCTTTAGTACCCTTCCATAAATGTTTACTATAAGGATAACTTCCCTTACAACAGAGAAGAAAAAGAGCATCCATGAAGTATTTGTATACTATTTTGATCCTCTCCCCATACAGTATGTGCTTTTCAGATAGACTGATACAATGCCCAGAATTTCATCCCAATAAATGGGCATGCATGTCATTAGTTATTTACAAATGTTTTGTTTTGCCCTCCAAGAGAAGGTTCACTATCAAGATAATTCCTATCCCTATTTAAAATGTGCAGAGTTGGATGAAATGACGAGAGACATTAAGGGTATAAAAGACAATGAAACTGAAAAACTATGGGATAAATGGTACAAATGGACCCAAAATAGAAATACTCAGAGAAATGTAAAAAGAAATGTTCAAACTTAGCATCCACACAAGCATCCACAAGTCTTTCTTATTTAGCTTGGCATAAGTAAATGTATACATTTATAAAACTATGTATCTTTCTGATGTTTCTATGTATCCTATAAAGATGTGATTATAATTAGTAGTGATGTAAAGATAAATACAAAATGAATCTGAAACGGGCAATGATCTGTACAAGACTATTGAGATGCTCTTTTTTTTCCTTATGTAATTGAAAATTATAAATAAACCTTGGGGGGGGATTAAAATCATAAAAACGCTTAACGTTGTGAGATCTATAATGTTCAGGATGGTACAATGCTCATTTTAAGTTGTTTTTAATGTTTTTTGTCTGTTAGCCATCCAAAATCCTTCGGGAGTTGCGTGGCGTATAAATACAATAAATAAATAAAATAAATAATAAATAAAAACCATTACAAAACTCACTTGGTCAGATAGTCGCAAATAGATAGGAGAGCATTAATAAGAGTTTCCAGTTAAAAAATTATGAAACTCCAATGCTTAATTCCCCTAGAACTCATTACCAAAATTAGAACTGAAAGGAAGTGGGGGGAAATACATTTACATACCACCCCAATTTGTTACTAGTCTGGGTGGCTTACATAATAAAGCCAAAATAACAGTTCCAAAACATTACACCCTCTCTAACACAAAGACTGGGATTTTAAGGTCTTTTAAGATGTCTGGGGACATGATGTTCCAGAGAACAGGTATATCTAGAATGCTATGAGATTCATACATGTTTAAAACAAAACCTTTAAACACAAGCATGCACGCACCCCAATAACAGAATGCTGTGAAGTTAAAGTGAGAAAAAAGAAATACTCATTTTAACACCATGCTACATATTTAGTTTCAGTCTTTGCTTTTATGTCAGAAGGTGATGGTTTAAGCCAGATGGTGTTGTTTCAGCTCTCCAAAGATAAAAGTTGTAGAAAACTTGAGATGATTGCTGTCATCACATGAACTGTGAAATTCCAAGAATGAGGCAGGGCAGAACAGAAATGTAATTTATAAGCGCTGTAATAGTTGTGTAGTACTGTATAGTTTTTATTAACCCTTTTTTGTGGTTATGGGCCTTAAAACAATTTTATTTTTAACTGCTTTTTGATAGCTATGATTTATTTCATTTCCTTTCAAATGTATTTTAAACTTTACAAACATTTTAAATTGTTTAGCCATTCGATATTTAGGCAAGTTATATTGTATACCCATAAGTATCAATGAATAAATTTTAAACTAATTTTTTTTGTCTTTTGGGGAATATAAATAAGACCCCTTTTTATTTTTACTAACCAATCATAATTTAGCTGCAAGTAGTACATATATTTGAAGTGATAAAAAGGCTGCTCAAACAGTCTGCCTAGACTGAGCTGGTTAGGTTAGGTTAGGTTGGGTTGGGTTGGGTTGGATTGAGTTGAATTGAGTTGGGTTAGATTGGGTTGTGTTGAATTGGGTTGGGTTGAGTTAGGTTAGCTTGAGTTGGGTTGGGGGTGGGGGTAGGGTAGGGAGAAGGGTAGGAGTAGGGTTGGGGGTGGGTTAGTTGCATTGGAGTTTTAGAAAGTAGCAGTAATATAAAAAATAATTCTTCCCCAGCTCAATAACCTGATATAATTTGATTAGAAAATGTAAAGCAGAAAATGAATTTACCTTGCTGGCAACATTCAGCCCATAAAAAGCTATTTTTAACAAGCTTTTATATAGTGTTTATGAATGCTGAAGTAAAAAGAAAACAAACAGGACTTTAAAAAATAACCACCACACCAAATCCCTCAAGTAATAGGAACCATCTAATCAGCCTGTTGGGAGCGATGATCTGTCTGTCCATGTTTACTGGCAGTTTAAATAGAAATGCTCAGCCCCTTCACTAAATTCTAAACAAGTATCATTCTTCATGCTTTCTTTTTCTCCCTCCCCATCCCCAGAATAATCCAGATTAGAAAGTATGTTTAGAGACGGTTCCAAAGCATTCACCAGACTGGGCAGATAATCACCAATAGCAACAACATAGATTTAAACCTCCCTCCTTCTTGGGCCTCGCTGTGATAAATAACTGAAACAGAGGCAAGAAACGGCAGCCTTTTAATTGCACTCAGAGGGCCCATTGTGAGAACCTTCTCATTAAAGAAAACCTTTAATGAGGGGAATGGTTCTTATTGTTGGATGGTATTAATTCTTCCCCTTTGAGAGCAATGTCTGTGCTCACAATGCAATACAAAACCTTGTTACAGTCCCTTCCATTGCCTGACCAGCAATCGTTTATATAGATAAACTTCTTTTAATGTTGTTTTTTTTTAAAACACTTAAGTACTGACAATTGTACTAATTCCTATTTCAGGAACCTTTTTGCCCTGTATATCCATGTGTATAAATTTTATGTATGTACTTTATTCACTTAACTGTTTGAAAACCTGAGTTCTATTTTTCAGGTCTTGGAAACACAGGGCATTTGCATATAGAGGGAGTCCTCCACTTATGACCAAGACTTAGGCCAAAATTTCTGCTGTTAAGTGAGATGCTTGCTAAGTGAATTTTGCCCCATTTTACAAACTTTCTTGGCATAGAGAAATAGAAACATAGAAGTCTGACGGCAGAAAAAGACCTCATGGTCCATCTAGTCTGCCCTTATACTATTTCCTGTATTTTATTTTATTTATTTATTTATTTTATTATTTGGATTTGTATGCCGCCCCTCTCTGAAGAATGGATATATGTTTATCCCAGGCATGTTTAAATTCAGTTACTGTGGATTTACCAACCACGTCTGCTGGAAGTTTGTTCCAAGGATCTACTACTCTTTCAGTGAAATAATATTTTCTCATGTTGCTTTTGATCTTTCCCCCAACTAACTTCAGATTGTGTCCCCTTGTTCTTGTGTTCACTTTCCTATTAAAAACACTTCCCTCCTGAACCTTATTTAATCCTTTAACATATTTAAATGTTTCAATCATGTCCCCCCTTTTTCTTCTGTCCTCCAGACTATACAGATTGAGTTCATTAAGTCTTTCCTGATGCGTTTTATGCTTAAGACCTTCCACCATTCTTGTAGCCCGTCTTTGGACCCGTCCAATTTTGTCAATATCTTTTTGTAGGTGAGGTCTCCAGAACTGAACACAGTATTCCAAATGTGGTCTCACCAGCGCTCTATATAAGGGGATCACAATCTCCATCTTCCTGCTTGTTATACCTGTAACTATGCAGCCAAGCATCCTACTTGCTTTTCCTTGTTAAGTGAATTAAGTTGTTAAGTGAATCACTGTAATTATTAAGTTAATAACATGCTTGTTAAATGAACCTGGCTTCCAATTGACTTTGTTTCTCAGAAGGTTGCAAAAGGAGATCACAGGACACCAGGATGCTGCAACAGTCATAAATATGAATCAGTTGCCAAGGGTCTGAATTTTGATCACGCAACCATGTGGATGCTACAACAGTCATAAGTATGAAAACCTTTCATGAGTCACTTTTTTTTAGTTCTGTTGCAACTTTGAATGGTCACTAAGCAAACTGTTTTAAGTCAAGGACTGTAGTCCTCATTTAGCAACCCACAAATTGGACCAGCAAAGTGATCCCCAAGCAAAACTGTGATTGTGCTTATGATCCTTCTTTAGTTTTCTTTTGTCTTATAGATATAATAGCCATAAATGTGAGGACTTACCATAAAGTTACTGTCTCAACATTGTTGTAACGGCAAACTGTCACTAAATGAGGCAGTCGCTAAAGGAGAACTACCTGAATATGCAGCAAAATGACAGTCCACTGCAAGATTAAACAATAACCTCTCTTGTTCCCTAAGGCATGAAGACTGAACATTTGCTTCAAGAACAACTAGCCTCGTGGTGCAACTGGAACAATCTAGAATTGAACACACTCAGAACTATAGAAATACAGAAACTATAGAAAAGAGCTGGGGTGGCGCAGCAGGTAGAGTGCTGTACTGCAAGCCACTGAAGCTGACAGTAGATCTGTAGGTCAGCGGTTCAAATCTCATCACCGGCTCAAGGTTGACTCAGCCTTCCATCCTTCAGAGGTGGGTAAAATGAGGACCTGGATTGTGGGGGCAATATGCTGTCTCTGTTAAAAAGTGCTATTGCTAGCATGTTGTAAGCCGCCCTGAGTCTAAGGAGAAGGGCAGCAAAAAATTTGAATAAATAAATAAATAAATGGAGGTAGACTATAGGAGAAACCCTTCCATCCTACCACCTCTTACAATACTAGACAGCACATTATCAACTGTAGAGACCTTCAAATTTCTAGGTTCCATCCAGCGCAACCGGAATGGGCTGGAAGTCACGATTTCTGGGGGTGGGGGGTGCTTCCGTGCATGCGCAGAAGCAAGAAGGCTCAGAAACCAGCAAGTAAACCAGCCACCACTTGCCCCGCTGCACCGCTCGCGGCTGCAAGTAGCTTGTCTGTTCACCCGCTTCCCCTCACCACTTGCAGCAGCTCCGTCACAAATGGCAATGCAGCTCTGCCCCTTTTGCTCGCTCCCCCTTGCTGCCACTTGTCCACTCATCCTGCCACTCAACGCCGCAAGCAGCCTATCCATCCGCCCGCCCCACCGCTCCACCGCGCAGCTCATGGTGCAGCTCCACCTGCTTGCCCAGTTCCTCTTGCCACTGCTTGTCCTGCCATGCTGCTCGCTGGCACTAGCACTCCCACTTGCACAGCCATGCCGCTTACCGCCACTAGTGCCCCTGCTTGCCCCGCCGTTTGTCCTGCCGCACCGTTCACTGCCGCTAGTGCCCCACTTACCCAGCTGCTCCATACTGCTGCAAGTGACAACTCTGCCATGAGCGACACGTCCTGCTTGCCTTACTGTTCAGCTCGTAGCGGCTCCACCATGATCAGTCTGCCCGGCGTTTACCTTTCTCCGATGCTCACCTCCTGTAGGGGCCATGGCACAGGGAGCAGGCCGGGTGGCCTCAACTCCGGCCATATAGCCTGCTCTGTGCTCTCCCGCACCACAGGCATCTCTCCTGTGGCCCAAGAGATCAAAGAGCAGGCCACACAGCCAGAGCTGGAGCAGGTCACTTTTGCCGCTGGCCCCAGCTGCTGCTCTAGGCGCAGCAGCAAGATTCTATTTCTCTTTCCAGCAGCAAAAATGGCTAGTTTCCTTTTTTAGAATTCTTATCGGAATCATGCCGGTTTTGCGTGCATGGTGGATGCATGCCAGGTGGCAATGGAGCGAGCCTACCTGCTCCATGTCCGCCACTGGAAGAGCGTTCCCGGTGTCCCAGTTCAAGGCCCTGGCTGTATCATATCTCAAGACCTAAAATGGTCAGCTAACATCCTAAATGTCATCAAAAAAGCACAACAAAGAATGTTCTTTCTGCACCAACTCAGGAAGCTCCAAGGAGCTGCTGATACAGTTCTGCAGAGCAATCATTGAGTCTGTCATCTGCACCTCTATAACTGTCTAGTTGGTTCTGCAACACAACAAGATCCAACAAGACTGACACAGACTTCAGAGCAAAATCAGAACTGCAGAAGAAACAATTGCTGCCAACCTGCCTTCTATCGAAGACCTATATACTGCACAAGTCAAAAAGTGGGCGGTGAAAATATTTATAGGCCCCTCACATCCTAGATACAAACTGTTTCAAATCCTACCCTCAAAATGTCGCTACAGAGTACTGCACACCAAGACAACTAGACACAAGAACATTTTTTTCCCAAACGCCATCACTCTGCTAAACAAATAATTCCCTCAACACTATCAAATTATTTACTAAGTCTGCACTACTATTACTACTAGTTTCATCCCTATCACACATTTCCTCCTACTTATAACTGTATGACTGTAACTTGTTGCTTGTATCCTTAAGATTTTTATTAATATTGATTGTTTCCTCATTTCTTATTTGACTCCTATGACAATCATTAAGTGATTGTCATAATCCTTGACAAATGTATATTTTCTTTTGTTCTGTCTGGGTGCCCCCAGACTTCAACACCAACTGGAAAAAACAGCCAGACACGCTGGTAAAAGCAAAGGCACTTTATAGTTTGAAAAATAAACACAGAGAAAAACCTGTTCTTCCCAACAGGCAGGCTATGAGGCTTCACAGCAGAGTCCTGATGGCCAGACAATACAGCAGACTTCTTGCTGGCACCCACACCACTGTAGAGAATAAGACCCACACCTTTCCCCCCAAGGTTTCAGCCTTCAAGGCCACAAGCCAGAATCAGAGACGCCAAAGATCACAGCCAGGTCCCAGGACTCCCAAAGATAATACTCCACAATACAGGAAGGGTGGGTCTGCCTTTTCAGCCTTTCTGGGGAGAACCACACCCAAACCCAGCTGTTGCCTATTTAGGGCTGGAAATACCTGGCTAATTGTCCCCTTCTTTGGGCTGCTCTTCTCTGCCTGAGATCGATGATGGCTTGTGCATTTTCATCTAAGGACTCCAGACTGCTTGCTGGGGAGAGCTCCACCCCGGGGGACTCAGGCTGTTCTCCCTCTCCCTCGGCCTGATATTCCTCCTCCCTGTCTGCCTGGGCCTCCTCCTCCTCCTCCTGTTCCTCATCCTCCCCCTCTGAGCATGGAGCCGGCAGAGGTTCAGCCGTTCCCTGAGGAGCCTCAGATGGAATCACAACATCTTTTATGTACACTGAGAGCATATGCACCAAAGAAAATTCCTTGTGTATTCAATCATACAAGGACAATAAAATAATCTTATTCTATTCTATTCTACTCTACTCTACTCTACTCTAATTGATTAGAGTAGAGTAGAGTAGAGTAGAGTACTACTCTACTCTACTCTAATCAATCAATCAATCAATCAATCTATCAATCTATCTATCTATCTATCTATCTATCTATCTATCTATTTATCTATCTTTCTTTCTTTCTTTCTTTCTGTTTGTCTGTCTAATTTATATATTCACTCATCTCTCAAGCATATACAATTTGTTGGACTTTTAGTTGAACTTTTAATTTTTTTTTAAGGAAAAAATGTGTGACATACATGAAAGAGGTGTTTAATTTACCATACTGGTAAGGAGCTGTTTTTGAATCAGATTTATGTCCCAGATCGTAATTCCTCTTTTCCCTTTCTGTACTTGGTTTAAAAATGGCTGCATGAGGTATGCAACATTTGCTGGAAATGAGACACTATTCCAGACAGGTTTAGGACATTTTGCCTCCGCCAGTTGGATGAAGCTCTTTGTTCCACAGCAGCTGATGTGCCGCTGCATTATCTCCCTCGCCCAAAGGCCTCTAGCTATTTGTCCCAGCCCTTTCGTCACAAAAATCCACATTCAGCCACAGCCTTTTGGCCACATGGGACACTTTGCCACCATCCAATCAGAACATTCCTAACAAAATGCTACTTTGGGAAGGAAAGAATGGGACAGTTCCCATCCCATGTCTTTTTCACCCCCCTCCTCTGTTCATGTGGAGAGTCCCCAAAGGTGGGGTGAGAGGGGGATTTGGGGGAAAGAGAGTTGGAGGGCTAATGATCCCTCCCTGTTTGCAGAGAGAGAAAGAGGTCTGTTCATGCTGTGGGCATCTAGATGATCCCATGCCATTTTCACCCCCTCCTCTGTTCATGTGGAGAGTCCCCAAAGGTGGGGAATTAACAAAAGAGTGAGTAAAAGATAGGAGTTATCATTCTACAAATTGGCATACCTGGTCACATTTAGTTGGGGCAATAGACCTCATGACCCCTTTACCATATATCACATCAAAGAAACAGGAGTTTCCAAAAACAATTAGCATTTCAAGGAGATATGGGAACAATTTACCACATGCTCTTTTTTTATAATTAAATTCTGTACTTGGTTATTTTAATTCCATATCTATCAGATTCCATATTCAAATCAGATTGGTCCTCACAAAAGAGGGGTGGGAGAGAGAACTAGGTAGCATTCTCTTAGCAAAGGACAGAAGTGAAGGGTGGTTGCTGTCTGGGGCCCCTTTATGACCTGCTCGTCATGATTATCTGTGGAATTTTTATGATGCCTCCAGGCGATTGCAAAAGGAACAAGCGGTTATGACAAAACAAACTAGAGGGCATCTAGTCCAACCCCCTCCTCAAGCAGGTGACCCTTACAGAATTGGATGGGACCTTAAGGAGGTAATCTAGAATCATAGAGATCATCTAGTCCAACCCCCTTCTCAAGCAGATTTCTACAGAGTCAGAGAGATGGAGGGGACCACAAAGGTCATGTAGTCCAACCCCCTTCTCAAGTATGTGACATCTACAGATTCCCATACAAATTAACAAGTGTTGGAAGGGACCCTGGAGAGAGAGAGAGAGAAATGCAAAGGGAGTTTGAGAAAGGACCATGTAGCAGTGTGTTCCCCCGGCCAATTTGGCAGGTCAGATACAGAAAGAGTAGAAATCTGCTTTATTATTATTGTTGTTGTTGTTGTTATTATTATTATTATTATTATTATTATTATTATTATTATTATTATTATTTTTTTTTAATTAAAATATTTCCATTCTGCCTTTTCAGGTTGCACTAGTAAGATCATTTCAAAGAAGCAGTGGATCCAAATTTAACAGCAGTATGTTTAAAAGGCAGCTAAAACTTAGTATAATGTTAATGTGATACACAGGTAGGTAATCGCAACCACAGAAAGATAAATGCTAATTCAACTCTTAGGGCAACAAAAGCTCTCTGAAATAAGGTTGCTCAAGGAAGGCAGTGACATACAATCAGAGATAATAATAGAGTATTTCAAAGGTCCAGGGCAGTGCTATTTGTAAGGGGTGCTCTAATCCCTGCAAACAGAGGTCAAAGGTAAAGAGCCACAGTGCCACAGTGGTTAGAATGCATTACTGCAGGCTGTTCTGCTGACCGCCAGCTGACTGCAATTTGGCAATTCAAATCTCACTAGGCTCAAAGTTTAACCCTTCCATCATTCCAAAGTGGGTAAAATGAGGACCCAGATTGTTGGGGGCAATATGTTGACTCTGCAAACTGCTTAGAGAGGGATGAAAAACACTGTGAAACAGTATAGAAATCTAAATGCTATTGCTACTCAGCTCTGCTCCAGAGTTTTCATTCTCTGTTGTCATGTTTGAACTGCAAGCTACATTACTATTCCCACTTTATTATCAAAGATTAGAAAACATTTTTAGGGACTGAAAAAGAGCAGAGAAAACGTTTTCAGGGACTGAAAAAGAGCAGAGAGAGAGAGAGGCAGAGAGAGGGAGGGAGATGGGGGAGGGAGGAAAGCAGAGAGAGAGAGAGAGAGAGAGAGAGAGAGAGAGAGATCTGTAAGAGCTCTTATTGTAATAATACTTCTTGGCAGCTTCTACTCAGTTTGTTCCTGTAAGAACGGGTACTACTGGAAGAGGAAATTCAGAGCAATGAAAATCAAGCAGGTACCTTTTGTGCCTAGATAATAACAGCATGTATACTCTTGCCAGAAGGGAACATGATTTCAGGAAATGACTATATGTATTCATGAAGCAGTTTGTATTTATTTGGTCAGCTTCCTGTTAATATACTTTGGGAATGGCTCACATTAAATTCTGCGAAGAGTAGAATCCATTACTTTATACATGTTGGGGAAAAATTGAACAAAATGACCTAATTTGTGAGAAAATGCTCTTGGCGTTTGGATTTGATCCAACACTATTGAATATGGTGGGCACTTACTGTTCCTTTTTGTGATTCACAATTCTGCTGGTCAAGTGGTTCTTATGTAGATAAGAGGAACAGAAGGAAGACAGTGAAAGAGAGAAATCTCTTGGAGAAATACAGAAGTGTAACAAAGACCTTACCCAGACAGCAACTACACTGTCATATTCCATCTGATTATATTTGCCAAATTATTTCACCAACAAATGGATCCTACAGCTTCACCATAGAATCTATAGAATCTAAGGTGACTTCTTAACCTGTAGCTCCAAATAAGGGTTTCAATCAGAATATGTATGTATGTATGTATGTATGTATGTATGTATGTATGTATGTATGTGATTTATTTGCCGCCCCTCTCCGAAGACTCGGGGCGGCTTGCAACATATAATACAAACAATAAAATACAATGGCGAATGCAATTAATTAAACTAAATAACTAGGCTAAAATCCCCAATATTTTAAAAATCAAGAATACAAGACTAATCAGTGGTAGGATTCAAATTTTTTTACTACAGGTTCGGTGGGCATGGCTTGGTGGCCTTGGCATGGCTTGGTGGACGTAGCTGGAGAAGGTTACTGCAAAATCTCTATTCCCTCTCCACTCCAGGAGAAGGTTACTGCAAAATCCCAATTTCTTCCTGACCAGCTGGGACTCAGGAAGCAGAGAATAGATAGGGGTGTGGCCAGTCAGAGGTGGTATTTACCAATCCTCTGAACTTGCCAAAATTTCCTCTACCAGTTCTACAGCAGTGTTTCCCAACCTTGGCAGCTTGAAGATATTTGGACTTCAACTCCCAGAATTCTCCAGCCAGCGAATTGTGGGAGTTGAAGTCCAGATATCTTCAAGTTGCCAAGGTTGGGAAACACTGTTCTACAGAACTGATCAGAATCTGCTGAATACCACCTCTGGAGACCATCTTTAAAAACCTCATTTTCTGATTTTGGTCCTCTGTAATCTACACAGCCAATTCTACAGCACAGTTGGCAAAAAGAGGATTCTCCCGGGCTGTTGGAACCAAATCTAGCATTTCAACTCAACAATATTCTTAGATATTTGCCTTATGACATATGATGTTGTGATAAGTCAACGTAGTGGCAGGAAAAGAAACATCGTTTTTCTCATCTATTCTAATTTATTTCATTTGTCTTAATACTGTTTCTTTGCTCAAGAAATCACAGAATGATACAAATAGATAAATAGATAAATAAAATAAAGGAATATAGATTGAAGCATTTAGTATGAAGACATAGAAGGGAGGCACAAAGGGAAGATTTCAAGATAATGTTGGACAACATGGAGAAAGCTGCATAGCTTGATTCCTATTTTGAATCTGTCTTTCCAAAAAAGTAGAAGTAGAACTACAAAAAAGTACTGTTAAAAACTGCACATCCATGAAAAAAGAAACTACAGTAGATAATAAATTGATGAGAGAATAACTAAATAATGTGAATGAACTTTACCTTTCAAGACCAAATTAATTGCATTCCAGAATGTTAAAAGAACTGGTATCTATGAAGATTTCCAGTCATTCAAGTCATAGTTGTCCCAAAAATGCTTTATCCAAAAGGCAACTGAACTTTCTTGGTTTTTTCTTTGAAAATGTTTTGCTTCTCATCCAAGAAGCTTCTTCAGCTCTTCAGTATTGCTTCAGAACTGGATGAAAAGTGAAAGAACTGAAATGAAAGAACTGGTGGAAACTACAAATCCAAGAAACTACAGTTCAATTAGTATTACATCAGTATTTAGGAAAACTTTATTTTAAAACCCCCACAATAAAACAGTGGATTTGCAAGCATTTAGAAAGGAACAAGGTGCTTAGTAGCAGCCACATTTTTTGTGGAAAATGGACCATTCCAGATAGTAATATTAGTAGTAATAATAATAATAATCCACCTTCAAACACCTATGCAAAGAAGCTGAAAAAACAGTGGACCATCTGGTGAGCTGCTGCAAGATTTCACAGACTGGCTACAAGCTGTGGCATGACACAGTAGCAACAATGATGCGTTCGAAGATCTGCAAGAAATATTATTTGCCTGCAGGCAAGAACTGATGGGACCATAAAGTAGAGAAAGTCATAGAAAGTGAAGAAGTTAAATTGCTCTGGAACTTTAGAATTCAAATAGACAGGCACCTGCCACAACTTAACAATTGTCTAAAGGAAAGACAAAAAGTCTGGCTAGTGGATGTGGCAGTGCCTGGAGACAGCAGTACAGAAAACAAAGAACTGGAGAAGATAACACAATGCAAAGACCTACAAATAGAAATAGAGTAACTGTGGCAAAGGCAAGCAAGGGTAATATCAACAGTAAAGGTGCCTTGGTGCAATTCCAAAACAATTGAAACATTACTTGAACACCATTGGCATTGACAAATTCAACATCAGTCAATTTCAAAAGGCGACTTTACAGCTTCCACCCTGTGACACCACCGAACATCCACACCTGTCCTATACCAAGTCCTTGGTGAGATCTCAATAGAGAGACAAAAATGCCAAACCAATTCTGGACATCTTGCTGACTGTGATTAGTAGTAGTTGTTGTTGTTGTTATTATTATTATTATTATTATTATTATTATTATTATTATTAGTAGTAGTAGTAGTAGTAGTAGTATTAGTATTATTAGTATTAGTATTAGTATTATTAGTATTATTATTAGTAGTAGTAGTAATAGTAGTAGTAATAGTAGTAATAGCAGTAGTTAGTATTATTAGTATTATTAGTCTTTGGAGGGGCGGCATACAAATCTAATAAACTATAACTAAACTATTAGTATTATTAGTGTTGTTTATTATTAGTATTATTAGTGTTGTTGTTTATTATTAGTATTAGTAGCATTGTTGTTATTGTTGTTGTTATTGTTATATTATTATTATTATTATTATTATTGTTGTTGTTGTTGTTGTTGTTGTTGTTGCTCTTCCTCCAAGATAGGTGATCTGGCTTTGCAACAGAACTTGTAGAAAGGATTTAAGGTAGACCATAAATTAATCATGAGCCAGCAATGTGCTAGAAATGCCAAAGAACAAATGCAATATTAGATCAACAGAAGTGATAGTTTGCCTCTCAGCTGCACTGCTCAGACTATAGATGCAATATTGTGACCAGTTTTTGACTTTACAATAAATGAAATAAACGAGTCCAGGGAAGAGTGCAAAAGATGACGAGGAGTATGGGAGCCAAATCCCATGAAGAAAGGTTAAAGGGATTGCTTAAATGGTTAAAGAAAAGAAGGTTAAGGGGGAACATGATAGCAGTTTTTCAATACTTGAAGGATTATCACAAGGTAGAGGGTGCAAATCTATTTTTCACAGGGCCCAAAGGAAGAATAAGAACCAATAGATGGGAATAGTGTGTGTTCAACCAGTTGTTCACTGAACAACCTATGAGCAACAATCAAGGGCAACTAGCAAATCAAATATAAGAGTTACTTCTGCTTTTTCATATACTGGTTCATTCCAAGCACAAAACAAAATATATGTTCCTAATGATGGAGAAATTTTTCTAAGATAAATAGAGATCCTCCTTGCTGCTTTAAGATGCCATAAATATTATTCAAGAATCCTCATCACCTCCCTGTAACAAAGTAAATGCAATCTTGCCATGGAATTTTGTATAGAATCTGACATCAAATAGCAGACCATCTGGATAATTAGGGAAAGGGGCTTGAAAGAGAATCTGTATTATTGCAGCTTCTCTCTTCAGACCCTAATCATCATGGGGTATGATGACTCATCCAGGAAGAACATCAGACAATGAGAGTTTGAAATGGAACAATAATTTCGGAATGGCCTAATTCCCACTGATGTCTATTTGGGTAATCAAGTCAATGCACCAGCCTTCCAGATTGCTCTGTCAAATTACTATTCTAAAATGTCAAAGTGGTCTGATATTTGCATACTGCAAAATTTGGGGAGCAAAAGTCCAGAAAAATCTCATATAAAAAGGCTTTTGTGCTTATAAATCAGGAACTATTAAAACAGCAGCCTCTGTAGTTCTTTATGGTCAATTTTATTACAACCTTATTGCGTCGTTTTTATCTCGGTATTCAGGTTTTGCTGACCCCTTTAACTTTTGTTAGCGTTTAGCTGATCAGAAAAATGTACTCTTTTATAATATCCTATTAAATTTTGCTTTGAAATTGTCAAAATCCATCAGCACTTTACCAGGAACCGTTCAATCTCACTATACTTTTGTATTTACCTAATTTCCCTCTAAAATTTGTTTTATTCTATTAATCTTATCTGGTTACGTAATTCAAAACTGGTCAATGATTGTAGTAAAATATTATAATGTCAAATGCTCCCTTTTTAGTTCTTCATTATACTTTAAGTTCCTCTTATAATTAATATTATAATCACCTTTCTTTTGATATTTCTATCTATTCACCTTCCCAGTTCCATGCTAGTTTTCCTTCTGTGTTAGCCTTCATTTTTAGAAGGGAAAAATAAAATATGGCACAGTACTACCGCAGCTTTAAAAATTATTTCCTTCTTTCATTCAGCAGACTTTTTTTTTTTTTTTTAAAGATTCTTAATAACTGTTTCGCGGAAATGGCTAATGGTTTGCCACTATCAAAGAGCTGAACATTTCTGATTAGTAGTGTGAACGTCATTGATACATGCCCAGAAGCCTTAAGTAGTAACTGTGTAATGCTCTTGAGTCAACAGTCCAAATATGAGGTAGGCCTTGTTCCACAGTTGATTGTTTCATATTTGTATCAAGCTGATAATGATAATAATAAAAAATCTCTCCTCCTCCATTTTCTGTGCACCCATAGCAACAGTGTCATGAACCGACACTAATTACCACCTCACCTTTTCTCAAGTGATCCTAGCAATGAAAACATGTCTTTGGACTCTGAAAGTCAAGTCTTAATGGAATTTAAAAAAAATCAGCCCATAAAAATAAAGATGCTCTTGCTTTTAACAGCACTTCTGATATTTTGAAAATGCACTTTTCAAAACTATTTCAAATGCCATAAACACACACAAAGTAGACACATATAAATCAGTCACAAAGAATTTGGGCCTCTAAAATGTTAGTAACATTTTTCCCCAGATACAAACATAGAAACATAGAAGATTGACGGCAGAGAAAGACCTCATGGTCCATCTAGTCTGCCCTTCTACTATTTCTTGTATTTTAGCTTAGGATGGATATATGTTTATCCCTGGCATGTTTAAATTCAGTTACTGTGGATTTACCAACCACGTCTGCTGGACGTTTGTTCCAAGCATCTACTACTCTTTCAGTAAAATAATATTTTCTCACGTTACTTCTAATCTTTCCCCCAACTAACCTCAGATTGTGCCCCCTTGTTCTTGTGTTCACTTTTCTATTAAAAACACTTCCCTCATTAACCTTATTTAACCCTTTAACATATTTAAATATTTCGATCATGTCTCCCCTTTCCCTTCTGTCCTCCAGACAATACAGATTGAGTTCATGAAGTCTTTCCTGATAGGTCTTATGCTTAAGACCTTCCACCATTTTTGTAGCCCATCTTTGGACCCGTTCAATTTTATCAGATGTAAGGATACACGAAAGTGCTACCTATTAATATGTTGTAATAAAATAAAGATCATATCTAACTGAATGCAAGATGCAACTCTGCAACTGAAAACCCGATTATTTCAGAAAAAAATAAAATACAGTAAAAAAAGTTGTAACTACAGATGCTGAGATATCTTTTAAATTTTTCCTATCAGTTGACAACTATTCTGATAGAAATTGGAACTAACCAATACAGAATGGTATATTATTAAAAAAGGAGAAATAAACAGCATGTATCACTTCAGTTTAATATAACTGCCTTACATTACCTTGGCATACCTACATACCTTGGGAGCACCCTCTACCATGCAGTGACAATTGACATTGAGGTCAGCTGCAGAATCACCAAGGTTGGCAGACAAATGACCAATGTGTGAAACCGACATGGAATAAGCCTTGCTACGAAGCTCAAAGTCTACCGAGCAGTAGTGCTAACTGTTGTGTGCCAGTGAGACTTGGACTATATACAGGAGACATGCTAGGCAATTGAACCACTTCCACATGACCTGCCTCTGTAGACTTCTGAGGATCCAGTGGCAGGATAAGTTGCCTGACAATGAGGTCCTCTCCAGAGCAAGCCTGCCATCAATTCCCACCCTGCCATCAATTCCCACCCTGCTGATGAAAGCCAAGATACGCTGGGCGGGGCCATGTTGCTAGCATGCTAGACCATCGCATCCCTAAACAGCTCCTCTATGGTGAGCTGTCTAAAGGAACGCGATTGCATGAGAGGACAAAGGAAGTGTTACAAAGATATGTTGAAAGCCTCCTTCAAGTCCCTCGATATCGACACCACCTCCTGGGAAAACCTGGCACAAGATCGACCAACATGGTGCATGCTGATTCACCAAGGCTGCCAAACATCTGAGGCCAGAAGAACATTCAGAGCAGTAGAGAAGCGAGCACTCCACAAAGCCAGGGCTGCAAATGCAAATGCTGTGACAATGGGGTCCACACATGTCTGCCCAACATGTGGCAGAACATTTCGTGCCCATATTGGCCTTACCAGCCACCTGCGGATACATCGTGTACAGCCCACAACCCATTAGATGTCAAGGTCCTCTTCGAACATGATGGA
Source organism: Erythrolamprus reginae (assembly GCF_031021105.1). Classification (NCBI taxonomy): domain Eukaryota; kingdom Metazoa; phylum Chordata; class Lepidosauria; order Squamata; family Dipsadidae; genus Erythrolamprus; species Erythrolamprus reginae. The sequence goes on from NC_091950.1 coordinate 123,729,638, forward strand.
CGAACATCATCAACTGCCTTAACCATCATTCATACCAACCATTCTTAATGGTATTGTTGTTCACAAATGTTCATTGAGATAGCTAGATAAGGTCCCACAGAGTTGGCCTTCTCCGGGTCCCATCGAGTAAACAATGTCATTTGGCGGGCCCCAGGGGAAGAGCCTTCTCTGTGGTGGCCCCAGCCCTCTGGAATCAACTCCCCCCGGAGATTAGAACTGCCCCCACCCTCCCTGTCTTTCGTAAACTACTTAAGATTCACTTATACCACCAGGCATGGGGGAGTTGAGACACTTTTCCCCCAGGCTTTTTAAAAATATTTTGTTTTATGTTTGGTATGAATGTGTTGTTTGGTTTTTTTAAAAATATGATAGGGTTTTATATGGTTTCTAATATTAGATTTATTCTACTATAATATTGTTTTTATTATCATTGTGAGCCGCCCCGAGTCTTCGGAAAGGGGCAGCATACAAATCTAATAAATAATAATAATAATTATTATTATTATTATTATTATTATTGGTATTATTATTATTATTATTAGACATTTTTCAGGTTTCCTCCTAAATTTGAAAAAGAAAAATGCTGCTGTTTTAAGAATTCACTTGTTAAAATTAATTAATTAAATTAAAATTGTTTAAAATTAATCCAGGGCTTAAATAGCAGCAACTAATGCAGAAGTCTGGGGCGAAAAAACCAGTTTAAATTAATAATAGAGATGTGCTATGTGCTTCTATGACAGCCAAAGCCTATCTCCCAACTTTTTTTTAATGTGTGCACAGCTCTAATGTGGAGACCTTCAAACAGGAATAAAACAGTGTTTCTCAGCCTGGCAGTTTGAAGATGTGTGAACTTCAACTCTCCAAATTCCTGGCTGGGGAATTTCAGGAGCTGAAGTCCCAAAACTAACCACTAGACCACCAGGGAATTTGGGAAGCCGAACTTCACACATCTTCAAGTTGCTGAATTTGCGAAACACTGGTTGAAAGACACAACAGGAGTAGGCAGGTAAGAAATCTCAACCTGCTGCAGCCCCACAGACTCTGAGAACTAAGTCAACTAAGTAGAGTTTAACATTTGGTTCTTAAGATCATCCTTCTCAATTAGGGCAGCTACCATAACTCCTCTGAGTTCTGCTTCCAAAAGGTTCCCTGCATTTTAATTTTTATTTCTTTCTGCTGGCCTTCAGGAATGATCAGTAGCTGTAGCTGGCAAAGATAGTATTGAAAGGTGGCAGAGGGAGCTACTGTTCCAACACATGGGACTGAGTCTATAAGTTCATTTCATATGCTTTTGAGAATGCAAAAACAAAATAAAGCAAAACCACTCCTTTCATTCCCATCAGTTATTCTAGTACTAGTTGTCCATATTATTGCAGTACAGTGTTCCCTCGATTTCCGCGGGGGATGCGTTCCGAGACTGCCCACGAAAGTCAAATTTCCGCAAAGTAGAGATGCGGAAGTAAATACACCATTTTTGGCTATGGACAGTATCACAAGCCATCCCTTAACACTTTAAACCCCTAAATTACCATTTCCCATTCCCTTAACAACCATTTACTCACCATTATTACTGGTACTCACCATTGAATAAGACACTTAATGATCCTGATATTTATAAACATAATTATTTATTAACAATAATTATTTTTTTGTTATTTATTTGCAAAAATTATTAGTTTGGTGATGACATATGACGTCATTGGGTGGAAAAAACTATGGTATAGGGAAAAAAAACCGCAAAGTATTTTTTAATTAATATTTTTTGAAAAACCGTGGTATAGGCTATTCGCAAAGTTCGAACCCGCAAAAATCGAGAGAACACTGTACTGTTCTCTGCAGCCACATAGTAGCTGCAGCACAAATAAGGATCAGGAGTAACATGATAACAGTGTTCAAATACTTGAGGGGATACCACAGAGAGGAGGGGGTCAGACTGTTTTCCAAGGCACCAGAAGGTACCTACAAATAGATGTTGAGACTAGAAAAAGTGCAGAGGAAAGCAACCAGGATGATCAGGGGACTGGAGACTAAAACATATGAAGAGCGGTTGCAGGAACTGGCCATGGGCAATCTGATGAAGAGAGGGACCAGGGTAGACATGGTAGCAGTGTTCCAATATTTGAGGGGCTGTCACAGAGATGAGTGGGTCAAGCCATTCTCCAAAGCAACTGAAGGACAGACAAGGAATAATGGATGGAAACTGACCCAGGAGAGATTCAACCTGGAAATGAGGAACTTTCTAACGATGAGAGCCATAGCCTGCAGAGGTTCTGAGAGCTCCAACACTTGAGACTTTCAAAGGGAAATTGGACTGCCATTCGTCCGAAATAGTGTAAGAACTCCTGCTTGAGCAGGGGTTTGATTAGATGTCCTACAGGTCTAGTCCAACTCTAATAATAATCTGATCTAATCTAAGGATTATTTAACATGACTGATACTAAAGGTAAGGGTACAGTGAAGGTGGGGGAAGTGTACATAGGACCCAGGGGTTAAGGTAAATTCCTTATTGTGGGTTTCCCTCCCAATATTGTCATGGTGCTTTCTGTTTATTTTATGGTGATATAGTGTAGATGGTTGCTATATGCACTGAACACTGAATCAAAGAGTCAATAGAAAAAAAAGAAGGTGAAGGATAGCAGTCAATAAGAAGCGGTAACTAAATCAGCAAAAACAGCACTGGGCTAGCATTAAAATTGTGCAAATATTTGGCTAGTTGAGTATTTCTAACTACCACTACCATCATTTTGCTTGGTAAATGTGCTAAAAACTAAAAAGCAAATAGAAAGAGGTAGAAGAGAGTGAGAGAGAGAGAGAGAGAACAAGTGGTTCGATCTAATATCTAGATCAAAGATGGCAATGGATACCAGTCTACATTTCAGACAATAAATTAGGGATGCACAACCTCTATCATTGGAGGGTTCCACTAGGTTTAACTGGCATTTCAAAGGCTGCAGTCCAAAAGTGGGCTCAATGTTTTGAGGGGCTACGGAGATTGAAAAAAAATGAAATTATTCTAGAGGCACTAAAGGAGTATTTGTAGACCACATATGGCTTACATGCTACCCTTGTTTCTCTGGAACCAATACTTAAGACTTATGAAATATATAGAAAACATACAAAACCTATGCAACATTAGCAAATAATATGCTTATTCCAGAACACCTATTTTTTGACAGAAAGGGTAAGATGAGATCATTGTAGTAGACAATTCTCAGCCTACATAATAGTAAGCCCATCTATTTAGAAAAAGAACCCCATCTAAACAACTATATACCTGTGGTATGTGTAATAAAAAAACTACATCATGTACACTTGAGGGATTGGTAATATGGCCTTCTAGACAGGAGACAATGAACATGAGACCTTGAAGACAAGTGTATCTTAAGTAACATTAACATCTTCCACAATTACTGATGCTTTAACAAGCTTGGAATCTGCTTATTCCTTCAATGCTAATGCAGTTACTCTTCCATTACCATATGTACTTCTAAGATCTTATTATTCAAGGTGCAACATGTTATTTGAGTTCCCATTGCTACAAGCCATCTATCCCAGACCTTTGGGAGGCCAATTGTTATTAGGTAGTGGTCAATCATAGTAATTGGTAGGAAAGTAATTTTAATGAGCAACTAAAAGCTCTTTACAATTCCTCAATCTCCCAATATTACTTTAGGGTCATTTAGGATCATTCTCAATCTGTCTGGAAATTGTTGGAGTTAATCCCAAAACCTGAAATGAATCTGCAAACTAGGAACTGAAATCAAGCAATCCTGACCTTCACAGCAAAAGTGGGTGATGGAAGGAGAAAGAACGTTGTTCATATTTGAGCCAGTATCAGTTGTGACAGTAAACAAACCTAATGAACTTTAAACTATTGTTAAATAAAGACTGTTGCTATAGCAAACCACGTTTGTGTTTTGTTAGCTGTTTATCAAATGGAATCACTTCAGGGAGAATATAATAGAACAAGACTACAAGAAGCATCGGCTAATATGTACCCTGTTTCCCAAAAAATAAGACCCTGATATTCTTTTTCAACCCTGAAATAATCATTTGGCCTTATTGCCATGTACTGAAAAGCCCGATTGGGCTTATTATCAAGGGATGGTCTTATTTTGGGAGAAACAGAGTATTTTTATTTACTTTTTTTAATGGCACAAAATGTTTGTTGCCAGGTTTTGTATGCCCACCAAAATCACATTCTTCAATCCTGACACACAGCAATTAGGGCTTCCATGTTCAGATTTTACCTTTTATGGTTCATCAATTACTTGTCCTTTGGGGATAATATGTAGGCATATCAACCTAATACATGTATGCAATTACATTTTTTTTAAAAAGGAATCCGACAGTTCATCCAGCTTGCCAAGGTCTTGCAGTTCAATTATTTGTATGATTCAACTTGCCCCCACATTACTATCTACAACAGAAAAATGTCACTGGAATAATGCAGTAGGAAGGAAACCAAAGGTTGGGGGTGGGGGGTGAATGATAGCTTGTTGCACGATGATTAACAGTCTCCAAAATGCAATATGGTTAGCTTTTGAGGGGGAGGAGGTCACCTTAATGCTTCAAGGAGACTTTGCCGAAGGATCATGAAGAAAATCTCACCAACCTGCCCCCTCTCAATTTGCCGACAGATGAATTTCTAATTAAATGTTTTAGCACTTTTTGGCAATTAAGCATGCAGCGTTTCTTTACACTTAATTCTGGGGAAGCCACTTCTGGGGAAGAAGAAAAATAAGCACATCTCTAGGAACTTTCCAATCTCTGGTGGACCTGGCTGAAGAAGGTGACTTTCCCTTGGAAATACAAGTTGAAAAAACCCGGAAATCTGGTGTTGCCTGTTCCTGTTAACGTCCAAAGAGAGGGAGGGAGGGAAGGAAGGAAGGAGGGAGGGAGTTAGGAAAGAAGGAAGGGAGGGAGGGAGGAAAAAAGGAAAAAAGGAAGGAAGGAAGGAAGGAAAAAAGGAAGGAAGGAAGGAAGGAAAAAAGGAAAGAAGGAAGGAAGGAAGGAAAAAAGGAAAAAAGGAAGGAAGGAAGGAAGGAAAAAAGGAAGGAAGGAAGGAAGGAAGGAAGGAAGGAAAAGTGCTAGCCTCTTATTTCTAAACCCAGAACTGCTTCAGCAGGACAGCTGCCGGAGACTTGAGGCTTTGCTAAGGAATGACCAATGTCAAACCTTGAGCATGCAGTTTTCCACCCATGGAAGAAGGAGGTGGGAGGGAACACAAAGATTGTGATGCACAGTACCTGTCGTAACTCCATCGACTGTAAGACATAGTCCGGTTGCCACTGACACCATCCATCCTCTGCAGCTCAGCGCTTGCTTGTACTCTTGGCCAGTCTTCTCGCTTGTCAAATGAGACAAATAGCTGAATGAGCTCTTGTGTCTCTGTGGTTCTAATTATTTGGAAACAGAGAGGCACCTGTCTCTGAAAACCTGGGCTAATTGGAAAGATGCTGCACAAGACCCGAAAGCTCTGAAAGATGGAACTAGAATTAAATGCACAGCAACCAATTTAGTGGAGGTTCATAATCGGAGGAATGTACCACTGCCTTTTCCAAGGCAGGGGATTCTCTCTCAGCTCCAATTCGCACATGCTGTGCCAGCACCAGGAATATGACTGCAGGTTTTTGTTTTTTTCTGGGGCAGAGCTCAGGCTGGTGGCAGACTGCAGCTTTACGTAGAGATGCTTTCAAGCCATTGTGTAGATGTGTAGCAATTGATTTGAGGGATGGATCTCCTGCTCGAAGCTGCCTTTGTTATTTATCCTTGTTACCACAGATACAGCTCCATCTCATTTACATCACTTTTCTTTGGCCAATCGCACAAACCCTCAATCTTTCAAACATTACCTACCTGCAGATGGATTTGTCATCCTGGAAACCTCTGCTTGCAACAGAAATGAACCCACAATCTCAGTTTCACTAGTTCAATGGTTTTGCTTGATGAAGATCACTGTGTGTTTGTTTTTTTTTAAAGTTCATCCTCTTTCGCCTATATTCAAAGTTGTTTGCTTTTTAAAGTAAGACTGAAAAGTGAGACATCCGAGGCATTCTGGGTTCAGTCAAACAAACCTCGGAAGCCTATGTGTTCCCTCCAGTGCTACAAGTGAGAAATAGAAAGTCATATATTGTAGCACAAAGAAGGGGGGAGGAGAACAGAGGTATGCATAGCCTAGCATCATACATAGATAGTTGCAAATTTTAAAATAACAAACACTTAAACATACAATGCATAACTATGTAAGACTTCTCAGTGTAGTGGGAAGATGGCATCGGACCAGGATATCTGCGAGACCGCCTTCTGCCGCACAAATCCCAGCGACCGGTTAGGTCCCACAGAGTTGACCTTCTCCGGGTCCCGTCGACTAAACAATGTCGGCTAGCGGGACCCAGCACCCTCCTTGCCTTTCGTAAACTCCTTAAAACCCACCTCTGCCGTCAGGCACGGGAAATTGAAACATCTCTCCCTTGCCCATGTAGTTTTTGTGTATGATTCAATTGTGTGCTTGCTTTTTATATATTGGGGTTTCTTTTTTGGATTTTTAACCTAAAACTGTAATTTAGATTGCTAAATATTAGATTTGTTACTATGTACTGTTTTACCATTGTTGTGAGTTGCTCCAAGTCTGCAGAGAGGGGTGGCATATAAATCCAATAAATCTAATCTAATCTAATCTAAAATGTTAGCTGTCCAAGATGCTGTCCAAGATCTGAACACTGATTGGGCCTTGCTGTTGACTCTTCTGAAGATTTAGAATTGTTTTTCAAGTAGATTTGGACAGAGCTTCAGATAGAACAGGGGTCTCCAACCGTGGCAACTTTAAATCTGAATGACTTCAATTCCCAGAATTCCCTAGCCAGCTTTGCTGGCTGAGGAATTCTGGGAATTGAAATCCACAAGTCTTAAAGTTGCCAAGGTTGGAGACCCCTGAGACAGAAGACTATCCTCTATAAAGGAGAGTCCATAAATGACTTGAACAAGGACCCAGGAAGAATATTGCACAGTTTGTTTCATATTTGTTTTATTTATTGATCTCCTGAAAACAAAAGACTGGAGGGCTCCTGCTTTACAATGCAAGCATGTATTTTTATTTTTCTACTTTGGAGGCAATGCTGTCCAGAAGGTTGAAGCAAGCAAACATCTGGAGATGAACTGAAAGTTTGATAGTTACATTCTAGCATTCAAAGAGCATAGCAGGGGAGAATGTGGCCAACAGAAAATTATGTTCAAGATCTGGATTTCTCCAGCTTTTCATTGGGCAAGGAAGCAAATAGGGAAAGTATGGGAGAAAAAGTGCAGCCATGAAATCTGCAAAGGTCACAGTCTTAAGAGGGAATTGCAGAGATTCAAGTTATGCTCGACTAGCCACTGAGATGATTTTAAGGTACATTTAGGATAATTGGCATGAAGAAAAAAACCCAAAAGTGGTTTTCCAGAACATTTCTGAATGAAATACTGTACAGTTTGAAGTTGGAGCCAAAGAAAACAAGCACAAGCACAATTGGATCAATTTCCATACCAAATACAATGCAAAGCAGGCAGTAATTTAGGGACTAAGAATTCAAGGGGGGAAATGTTACAACAATATTCCATTATTATTATTATTATTATTATTATTATTATTAGTAGTAGTAGTAGTAGTAGTAGTAGTAGTAGTAGTAGTAATTAGATTTCTATGCTACCCCTCTCCGCAGACTCGGGGCGGCATGAAGGAAGGATTATAGAGGCCAGAGGCTACAATCCTTTCTATTAATGTGGAAAGCTACTGAATGCAGGTATAGCATTGGCTGCCAATCAATTTCCGGGCACAATTCAAAATGTTGGTTATGGCCTTTAAAGCCCTACATGGCATTGGACCAGAGTACCTCCGGAACCACCTGCTACCGCATGAATCCCAGCGACTGATAAGGTCCCACAGAGTTGGCCTTCTCCGGGTCCCATCGACTAAACAATGCCGTCTGGCAGGCCCCAGGGGAAGAGCCTTCTCTGTGGCGGCCCCGGCCCTCTGGAATCAACTCCCCCCGGAGATTAGAACTGCTCCCACCATCGTTGTCTTTCGTAAACTACTCAAGACCCACCTATACCACCAGGCATGGGGGATTTGAGACATCTTTCCCCCAGGCTCCTTATAATTTATGTTTGGTATGTATGTGTTGTTTGGTTTTAATATGATAGGGTTTTAGTTATTTCTTTTAATATTAGATTTGTGCTACTATAATATTGTTTTTATCATTGTTGTGAGCCACCCCGAGTCTTTGGAGAGGGCGGCATGCAAATCTAATAAATATTATTATTATCATCATAATATCATCATCATCATCATCATCATCATCATCATCATCATCATATGAGTACCGAATATAGATGCATCGTTCAAAAGATTACACTTTCCAGGCAGATCATAATTAAAAACTGCTTATTTCTTCACATTAAAGTTATCTGACATTTTGAGATGAAACATTTTTATAGCCTTCAAAATTATTTTACTTTTTCTTTTAGAAGAACAAATGGATTATAGCATGTATCGCGTATTCCCATTATTCTGTTATTCTGCTTGCTATCTGATGCTTGGCATATATACCTAGATACATTTAAATGAAACTTTTTAATGTTCTACATTCTATAAATAACATTGTTAATAGAAGCTCTCCACTCACCATCCATTTTCACTGCTCTTATGTTTTGGCTTTTTCCCCCTCTTTGCAATCTTGCTTTATTCCCCTGGAGAGCAAGATGCTGCCTTTCCAACAGGGTTGTGATAGCTGGACCATATTTTATGGACATGGTTTTTCCTAGAAAATTAATTTTTGGAGTTCTGCATTTACTATCTGAGTGCTGATATAAGGAACGAACCCTCCAAGGCTCCTTCCAATTCTTTTGTTCTGTATTCTGTGTCCAGGAGGAAATAAAAGTGACAGAAACCAGTTCCAGAAAGAGGGTTATTGATAGAATAAAATAGAGAAGCAGGAGTGAAATGCTCCCAGTTCTCTTGTGCCTGTCAGTCATGGTTGGAGAACTGGTCGTAAAGGGAGTGTGAGGCTCAACCCCCCCTGCCTGGATGCCGCCATTTGGGTTCTTTTACCTTCTGTGCATGCACAAAGTGTTCTGTGAATGCGCAGAGGGTAAAAGAACCCAAATGGCGGTGTCTGGGCATCTGACAACTAACAGGCATGAGCTAACCGGGAGTATTTCGTCCCTGATGTGAAGTGATAGCAGAGATAAATCTGGTTAATATTACAATAGATCTCCTGGAAGGTAACAAATTAAATTGGGATTATTTGAAAGAAAAATAATGCTAGAAGATGGCACTTGCAAATTCTTTTTTTGCACCATTTCCAAGGAAATTACACAGATATGTCTCTGAAACCACAAGGAGCAGAACTCAATTTTTGAAGGTATTGTTTTAAATATAAAGTTTTTCGTTTCAGACAGCTTGTCAAGAATGAAGGGAGGGTGGGAGAGATATGGAAAGAAAAATGAAGCGGTACAAAGTTTTCAGTTTCTGGGTGGCAGGAAACATTTGCACACTACTGTGTATAAACAGACAGCAAACACCGCACTCACTCACACTGATGATGTTACCTTGTTGGGTAATTAAAGGTCTGCAAGCAAACAGTCAAACTCAGAGAGCAGCATAGACTCCACACAGGGGTTAAATGCTCCTAGTTTGCTTGCACCTGATGGTCGTCAGAGAGCCAATCGCAAAGGGAGCATGAGGCTCCGCCCACCTGCCCGGACACTGCCATTTGGGCTCTTTTACCCTCTGCACATGCATGGAGTCCGTATGTAGACTGCGTGACATCGTGGAGAGGCTCGTGAATTGGAAGTTCCCCTATAACTACAGAGGTATTGGATGGCGACCAGGGGGACCAGCGGAAATCGGGGAGTTCTGTAGAAATGGAGGAGCTGAAGACAGAGGAAAAGACCGGGAGGGCCGGACGGTGGCAGCGGTCGGCACAAAAGAGTCTGGGAAATAGAACTTGAATATCTCCAGAACTGACCTTTTTAGATCTTAGGTGCTATTGACTGATAGATCAATGAACTGGACTATCTCCTGTATTCTTAACATTTTAAAAATATTGCTAAGTTTAATTTTTTAGTAATTAATTTTTATATTTTTTGCACTCTATAACTTTAGCACTTTATGACTTTAACAATTTTTAAATAATTATATGTTATTCTATTAAGATCTTGAGAATAACTTAGTGTTATTTGGTATCCTATTTTAGTGTAATTGATCTTTATATTGTTTTTTAATTGAATTTATATGGAATTTTAAATAATTAATATTTTAGCTAATTTATTAGAAGGGGTTTTTAAAACTAATGAATTATTGGGGTGGGTATGATGATATGTATGAAATGAATGATTGTTATGGGTGGGATGGGTGGGACTCTGGTATGGATGAAATAAATGGAAATGGTATGAATGATTTGATTAGCCTACCTGACACTGGAGAGGCAGGAGGGGAGGGGGCACCGATATCTGAGGTGGTAGAGGGTCGGAATATTCCAATCCTGCTGGGGAGAGGCAGATATGGCGAGGGCCACAGAGCTAGCCGTTCCAGGGGAACAAGAGATCGCTGCTTAATAACGATCCCTTGTTCCGGCTCTGTGAACCCAATCCTGGGTGCTGGTGATGAGTGTAATTCTGGCCCTGGGCTCAAGCTGCTGCTACTCAATGCCAGGTCGGTGGTAAATAAAGCTCTCCTCATCCGGGATCTGATCCTGGATGAGGAGGCCGACCTGGCATGTGTTACTGAAACCTGGCTGGGCCCAGAGGGAGGAGTCCCTCTCTCTGAAATTTGCCCAGCTGGGTTTCAGATATGGCATCAGCCTCGACCCCAGGGAAGGGGGGGAGGAGTGGCTATTATAGCCAGGGAGAGCCTTGGCTTGCGTAGACTCATTGCTCCAGAGATTGCGGGTTGCGAGTCCCTCCTGGTGAACTTGGACTTAGGGGTCCAGGTGGGCTTGTTTCTCACGTACCTGCCTCCTAGCTGCGTGTCACAAGCCCTGCCTGTGCTACTCGAGGAGGTAGCTGGGTTGGCGGTGGGGTTCCTCAGACTTATTGTCTTGGGAACCTTTAACCTGCCGTCGCTCGGTGAAACCTCTGGACTGGCACAGGAGTTCATGGTCACCATGACAGCCATGGACCTGACCCAAGTAGTACAGGGTCCGACTCACGAGGGGGGGCATGCACCCGACATGGTATTCCTCTCTGAGCAACTGAGTAATGGTCTGAGACTAAGGGGCTTAGAAGTATTGCCTTTGTAATGGTCGCACCATTTTCTACTGCGGCTTGACTTCCTGGCTCCAATCCTTCCCCGCAGGGAGGCGGAACCGATTAAGCTGTTCTGCCCCAGACACCTGATGGATCCAGAGGGCTTTCAGAAGGCGCTTGGGGTTATTCCAGATACACTCGTACACAGTTCGGCAGAGTCTCTGGCTGAGGCCTGGAACAAGGCTGCAGCGGAGGCTCTTGACCGAATTGCGCCGTTGTGACCTCTCCGTGGCACTAGACCCCGTAGAGCTCCATGGTTCAACAAGGAGCTCCGGGAGTTGAAACGCCAGAAGAGACGTCTAGAGAAGCGTTGGAGGAAGAGTAAGTCCGAATCCGATCGAACACTTGTAAGAGCACATGTTAAGATTTACAAAGTGGCGCTCAAGGCGGCAAGATGCGCGTATCATTCCGCCTTGATTGCATCAGCGGAATCCCGCCCGGCCGCTCTGTTTAGGGTGACCCGCTCCCTTCTTAATCAGGGGGGAGTTGGGGAGCCCTTGCAGAGTAGTGCCGAGGATTTTAACACGTTTTTTGCTGATAAAATCGCTCAGATCCGAGCGGACCTCGACTCTAATTGGAATACAGAGTCGACTGACAACGAGTCAGTTGAGGTGACTGGGGCACGTACTTGTCCACCTGTCTGGGAAGAGTTTGATCTGGTGACACCTGATGAAGTGGACAAGGCCATTGGAGCTGTGAGTTCCGCCACCTGTTTACTGGATCCGTGTCCCTCCTGGCTGGTTTCGGCCAGCAGGGAGGTGACACGGAGCTGGGTCCAGGAGATTGTCAATGCTTCTTTGGGGAGGGGGTCCTTCCCGGATCCCTACAAGGAGGCACTTGTGCGCCCCCTCCTCAAGAAGCCTTCCCTGGACCCAGCCATTCTCAATAACTATCGACCAGTCTCCAACCTTCCCTTTATGGGGAAGGTTGTTGAGAAGGTGGTGGCGGTCCAGCTCCAGCGGTCCTTGGAAGAAGCCGATTATCTAGGTCCTCAGCAGTCAGGATTCAGGCCCGGCTACAGCACGGAAACTGCTTTGGTCGCGCTGATGGATGATCTCTGGCGGGCCCGGGACAGGGGTTTATCCTCTGTCCTGGTGCTTCTTGACCTCTCAGCGGCTTTCGATACCATCGACCATGGTATCCTTCTGCACCGGCTGGAGGGGTTGGGAGTGGGAGGCACTGTCCTTCAGTGGTTCTTTTCCTACCTCTCTGGTCGGTCGCAGTCAGTGTTAGTGGGGGGTCAGAGGTCGACCTCTAGGTTACTCCCTTGTGGGGTGCCTCAGGGGTCGGTCCTCTCCCCCCTACTATTTAATATCTACATGAAACCGCTGGGTGAGATCATCCAAGGGCATGGGGTAAGGTATCATCAGTATGCAGATGATACCCAGCTTTACATCTCCACCCCTTGTCCAGTCAGCAAAGCAGTGGAAGTGATGTGCCGGTGCCTGGAGGCTGTTGGGGTCTGGATGGGTGTCAACAGACTCAAGCTCAACCCGTATAAGACGGAGTGGCTGTGGGTTTTGCCTCCCAAGGACAATTCCATCTGTCCATCCATCACCCTGGGGGGGGGGGAGTCACTAACCCCCTCAGAGAGGGTTCGCAACTTGGGCGTCCTCCTCGATCCACAGCTCACATTAGAGAAACATCTTTCAGCTGTGGCGAGGGGGGCGTTTGCCCAGGTTCGCCTGGTGCACCAGTTGCGGCCCTATTTGGACCGGGAGTCACTGCTCACAGTCACTCATGCCCTCATCACCTCAAGGCTCGACTACTGTAATGCTCTCTACATGGGGCTACCTTTGAAAAGTGTTTGGAAACTTCAGATCATGCAGAATGCAACTGCGAGAGCTATCATGGGCTTTCCTAAATATGCCCATGCCACACCAACACTCCGCAGTCTGCATTGGTTGCCGATCAGTTTCCGGTCACAATTCAAAGTGTTGGTTATGACCTATAAAGCCCTTCATGGCACTTGACCAGAATATCTCCGGGACCGCCTTCTGCCGCACGAATCCCAGCGATCAGTTAGGTCCCACAGAGTTGGCCTTCTCCGGGTCCCGTCAACTAAACAATGTCGTTTGGCGGGACCCAGGGGAAGAGCCTTCTCTGTGGCGGCCCCGACCCTTTGGAACCAACTCCCCCCGGATATCAGAGTTGTCCCCACCGTCCTATCCTTTCGTAAGCTCCTTAAAACCCACCTCTGTCGTCAGGCATGGGGGAATTGACATGTTCCCTCCCCCTAGGCTTATAAAATTTATGCATGGTACGCTAGTATGTATGATTGGTTTTAATTTGTGGTGTTTTTTAAATTAACTTAAATATTAGATTTGTTTTGCATTGTATTGTTATTGCTGTGAGCCGCCCCGAGTTTGCGGAGAGGGGCGGCATACAAATCTGATTAAATTAAACTAAACTAAACCCAAATGACAGCATCTGGGCAACTGGGTGGAACCTCACGCTCCTTCCCGATTGGCTCTCCAACAACCTACAGGCACGAGCAAAACGGGAGCATTTCACCCCTGACTCCATAGAAAACTCTGCACATATTAAACATGTAACAGAGACACTTCACAGGTAAACAATTTCTGTATATCAGCATTTCTCCTCTTTTATATATCCATAGCCTTACTATTTTTTAGTATTCTCACATCATTGGTGACTTTCATAATTTTGGATACTAATAATATAACATTTACTCAGTTGCAATCTTCAGCACATCACTATCAGTTCCATACAATTTTCCAAAATGTTTCTTCATTTCAGTTTTATTCCAAATCATTATATCATGTTTATTTTAAAGTTCCTTCTCTCTGTTGCACGCTCCTTACTTAGCTCTCCTAACCACTTCCAAAAATTATTTTTATTTCCGTACTGAAATTGTTCTTAATTTTCTTTGCCTCGTCTTATATTAACTATTTCTTGCTCTTGACTATGTGCTTTGCTATGCACTGTATTCTCATTTGTGCATCAATTATTCTCTTATATACATTGTTTTTACTAATTTCTTTCCATTAGGCATTCTTTTACGTACTTCTCAGTATTTTAACTCAATTTTATTTCTAATTTTGACTCTGTTCCCAGTAATATTCTAATTGTTTCTTTCTTATATGTATGTTCTATTCCATTCCATTTAATCTGTCTTAACCTTCATAAGCTTAGAGAAAAGTGGGATAGACAACCTCACCACCAGATGGATCCACAAGTGGTTGGCAAACCATACTCAACAAGTAGTCCTTGATGAGTCTAAGTTCACATGAGAGAAGTAAGCAGTGGGATACCACAAGGGTCTGTCTTAAGCCCAGTACTCTTCAATATCTTCATAAATGACTTAGATGAGGGATCATCATTATCATTATCGTTATCGTTATCATTATCATTATCATTATCATTATCATTATCATTATCATTATCATTATCATTATCATTATCATTATCATTATCAATCATCATTATCATTATCAATCATCATCATCATTATTATTATTACTTATTAGATTTTTATGCCACCCTACTCTGAAGACTCAGGGCAGAATAGAAGGGGGACATATTTGCAGATGACACTAAGATGGCAGGAGTAGCTAACTCCCTAGAACAGTGATGGCGAACCTTCTTTTCCTGGGGTGCCAAAAGAGTGTGTGTGTGCGCACTATTGCACATGCATGAGTGCCCACACCCAGAATTCAGTGCCTGGGGAGGATGAAAACAGCTTCCTCCACCCCCGGAGACCCTCTTTAAGCCAGAAATGGACTATTTCCCAACTTCTGGTGGGCCCAACAGACTTGTGGTTCGACCTCCCCAGGCTCCAAAGGCTTCCCTGGAGCTGGGGGAGGGTAAAAACGCCTTCCTCCGTCACCCTGGAGGCTCTCTGGAAGCCAAAAATGCCCTCCCAGAGCCTCTGTGCAAGCCAAAAACCAGCTGGCCAACACATACATGTGTTGTGCCTTTCGTCCCCTGTCCAATTGTCTTTCCTTTATCTCATATATCATATATATTTTCTTCCTTTCATATATCTTCTCCTCTATTTTTATATATTTTCTTTATATATATATTACTACATGTCTATTCTCTTCTATGTGTATTGTGTATTGGACTAAATAAATAAAAAATAAAAATAATTATTAAAAATTATTAGAAATTATTAGAAATTATTAGAAATTATTAGAAATTATTAAAAATTATTAAAAATTATTAAAAATTATAAAAATTATTAAAAATTATTAAAAATTATTAAAAATTATTAAAAATTATTAAAAATTATTAAAAATTAAAAATAAATAAATTAAACAAAACAAAACATTGGAGCTGAGCTAGGGTAACAGCTCATGTGCCAGCAGATATGGCTCCGCATGCCACTTGTGGTCCCCATCACTGCCCTAGAAGATAGGATGAAGATCCATATAGATCTTGACAAACTTAAGCTCTTGGCCCTATCTAAAAAAATGAAATTCAAGATAGAGAAAAGTAAAGTCCTACACTTAGATTAAAAAAACCCCAAAGTATAAATATAAACTGGGTGAACCCAGGCTTAACAGCAGTGACTGGGAGAGCGATCTTGGAGTCCCAGTAGACAATCAGCTAAACACGAGCCAGCAGTGTGCAGTGGCAGCCAAAAAGAGCCAGTGCAATCCTAAACTGCATTAACAGAGGGATACAATCTAGATCAAGTGAGGTACTAATACCACTCTATAAAGCCTTGGTTAGACCACACCTAAAGTATTGCAACCAGTTTTGATCATCACACTATAAAAAAGATGTAACTTGAGACTATTTATTTATTTTGTCCAAAACACAATTAGGGTTTTAGTGGGTATATATCTATATACACATAGTAAAATACATGATGAAGGTTATAGAGGAGATACTCATAGTAAAATATATCTATGAAAGAATAGAAGAGAAGATATAGTAATAGAACATATCAATGAAAGAATAGAAGAAGAGATATAGGAATAGAAGAAAGGCATAGGAGATATAGGAGAGCAATAGGACAGGGAACGGAAGGCACTCTAATGCACTTGTACTAAGGTGCAGAGGAAAGCAACCAGGATGATCAGGGGACTGGAGACTAAAACATATGAAGAACGGTTGCAGGAACTGGCCATGGACAGTCTAACGAAGAGAAGGACCAGGGTAGACATGATAGCAGTGTTCCAATATATGAGGGGCTGTCACAGAGAGGAGTGGGTCAAGCCATTCTCCAAAGCAACTGAAGGACAGACAAGGAATAATGGATGGAAACTGACCAAGGAGAGATTCAACCTAGAAATAAGGAGGAATTTTCTGACAGTGAGAACAATCAACCAATGGAATAGCTTGCCCTCAGAAGTTGTGGGAACTTCATCACTTGAGACTTTTAAGAAGAGATTGGACTTCCATTTGTCAGAAATGGTATAGTTTCCTGCTTGAGCGGGGTGAAGGGTTGGACTAGATGACCTACAAGGTGCCTTCCAACTCTGTTAATCTGTAAAATCAGTAATTTATTTCTTTCAACGGTGAATGACTCTTGTTTCTTTTACACATCCACCGAGATCAATAGTTGACATCTCACACAAATTGTCCTCCATTCCGAACATCTCATCAATCTTTGACTCCTTCATTAATTATTTCAGTCTTTCATAATAAAGTCAAATCAGTCATGCATTTAGACTTTTATCCATTGCCTAGCAATGTGTACAGGTGAATAAATTCATTCTTCAGCTAGAGTAGTACTTTGGTACTCCTCATTAATTAGGTAGAGATGAATACCAGAAACAGTACAATACCAAACAAATTTTTCCCATAAGAAATAATGTAGTGAGACACAAGGCACCTGATGCCAACAAGTTCTAGCTTGTGCATTGAGTACTAAACAGATAATGAGTATGAATTTTTCATGTCAAAATGTGCTGAATATCTAATTTTATACATTTCAAAGCAGTTGAGTATCAAGCTGCCACTGTATATCTGAATTAAACATTTTTCCCTAAACAAATACAGTATCTAGCAGCTCACTTCTCATTCTTCTTAAATCTCTGAATAACTCAGGGTCTTCTGTGTATCTTCTTTTATTAGAAACATAGAAACATAGAAGACTGACGGCAGAAAAAGACCTCATGATCCATCTAGTCTGCCCTTATACTATTTCCTGTATTTTATCTTACAATGGATATGTTTATCCCAGGCATGTTTAAATTCAGTTACTGTGGATTTACCAACCACGTCTGCTGGAAGTTTGTACCAAGGATCTACTACTCTTTCAGTGAAATAATATTTTCTCACGTTGCTTTTGATCTTTCCCCCAACTAACTTCAGATTGCGTCCCCTTGTTCTTGTGTTCACTTTCCTATTAAAACCACTTCCCTCCTGAACCTTATTTAACCCTTTAACATATTTAAATGTTTCGATCATGTCCCCCCTTTTCCTTCTCTCCTCCAGACTATACGGATTGAGTTCATTAAGTCTTTCCTGATATGTTTTATGCTTAAGACCTTCCACCATTCTTGTAGCTCGTCTTTGGACCCGTTCAATTTTGTCAATATCTTTTTGGAGGTGAGGTTTCCAGAACTGAACACAGTATTCCAAATGTGGTCTCACCAGCGCTCTATATAAGGGGATCACAATCTCCCTCTTCCTGCTTGTTATACCTCTAGCTATGCAGCCAAGCATCCTACTTGCTTTTCCTACTGCCCGACCACACTGCTCACCCATTTTGAGACTGTCAGAAATCACTACCCCTAAATCCTTCTCTTCTGAAGTTTTTGCTAACACAGAACTGCCAATGCAATACTCAGATTGAGGATTCCTTTTCCCCAAGTGCATTATTTTACATTTGGAAACATTAAACTGCAGTTTCCATTGCTTTTTAGTAAAGCTAAATCATTTACCATATTACAGACCCCTCCTGGAATATCAACTCTATTGCACACTTTAGAGTCATCGGCAAATAGCCAAACCTTCCCCTATGTCACTCACAAACATATTAAAAAGAATAGGACCCAGAACAGACCCTTGTGGCACACCGCTTGTAACCTGTCTCTGCTCAGAATACTCACCATTAACAATAACTCTCTGATGTCTACGCTTCAGCCAGCTTGAAATCCACTGAACTATCCAGGGATTAAGTCCAATCTTCACTAATTTATTATTATTATTTCCACCCTAAATCCCATTCATTCAGAATATTGCTCCACCCCCCAAAAACCCCCTCATCTTTGACCAATATGTCAAAAATGCTACCCGAACCAATTTTATTACAGTCCTCACCCAGTGATGGGCTACCAAAATTTTTACTACCATGCTGTGGGCGTGGCTTATGCATTTTGTTTCAACATCTTTCAGTGCAAATTGGGTGCTCTGGGGAGGAGCTCCATTTTTGCTATCCCACTGCGTATCCCCCATCTGAGTAGTAGCCCACCCCTGATTATCTACTATATAAAGTGTATGTACACACACACACACACACACAGCTCTTCTAAAATTATACATATTCAATCTCTTTTACTGCGATAGGAAAAACATACCCAGAGCCCAGAAGGGGAAAAAAGAGGGGGGGGGGAATCAAAATTTTGCTACCGGTACTGTACCCGTAGGAGTGCATCACTGGTCCTCTCCTAGATTACTATACTGTGCAATCTAGATTTCTAATCCAGAAAGTTCCTGCAAGCCACTATACTGTCTCCTGCTTCTTAGCTGGAGATATCAGAAATGTTACCCAAACCAATGTTATTACAGACTTCTTCTAGATAGCAATACTTTGCAATCTGAGCTTCTAATCCAGAAAGTATTCTTCAATGTAAAATAATGCATTTGGGGGAAAGGAATCCTCAATCTGAGTATTGTATTGGCAGTTTTGTGCTAGCAAAAACTTCAGAAGAGAAGGATTTAGGGGTAGTGATTTCTGACAGTCTCAAAATGGGTGAGCAGTGCAGTCAGGGGGAACGGAAAGAAAATAGGATGAAGGAAAAGGGGGGACATGATCGAAACATTTAAATATGTTAAAGGGTTAGATAAGGTTCAGGAGGGAACTGTTTTTAATAGGAAAGTGAACACAAGAACAAGGGGACACAATCTGAGGTTAGAAGATTAGAAATAATATGAGAAAATATTATTTTACAGAAAGAGTAGTAGATGCTTGGAGCAAAACTTCCAGCAGACGTGGTTGGTAAATCCACAGTAACTGAATTTAAACAAGTCTGGGATAAACATATATCCATTCCAAGATAAAATACAGGAAATAGTATAAGGGCAGACTAGATGGACCATGAGTTATTTTTCTTCTATGTTTCTATGTTTCTAAGCCAGTATACTGTCTCCTGCTTCATGCTAATTTAAACATGCATGAAGTGTAGAGAAATACATTCAGGATTCATATATCACACTTTATTTGAATTTAATCGTATATTTTTGTTGCTCTCATTTTGTTTACTAATTCATGCCCTTTATTTCGCCAGGCAAGAGAGAGGGAAGTTCGTCTGAGGCCAGGAAGGAGGAAAGAGGAAAAAAGCAAGGAGCGCAGACCAGCAGCAGCAGCAGCAGGGAAAAAAAGGAGAGCCAAGCCGAGATCAGTAATTCAGGAAGTGACAGCTGCCGATCAGATGTGTGTAAGTTTCATTGTGTTCAATGAACAATTGTTGAAGAAAGAAAATGTGGTGCATTACTTTCTGGGCAGCCCTAATAGATAATTCCACCTTGTGAGCCTTCTAGAAGATTGAGAAATCTGATTCCCTCCCCCCCCCAACACACACAGATGTTAGAGCAGTGTTGCTAGTAGTGTTTGATGTAGATGAAACTGTGATTAGGGAAAATGTATGAGATGTCTCAAGCTTTTGGGTTTTTGTATTGATTGTGTTTGTTTGGATTTGAATGTATGCTATTTTCATCCTTTGGCGCCATGAGTCACTCAGAGGTATTTACTTAAGACAGGCAGCCATATAAATTTCATAGATGAATAAATTGCCAAGTTTGTACTTCAGGAACAAATATTGTGGCAAGAATTTTTTAACAGTATCACAAGGGATAACATGCAGTCAGTTATCAAACTGTTTGGGCTGGCTGAACTTAACAGGGTGGATTCTGGATAGATGTTCCTTATGGCTCTGAAAGAAATTGCATCTCTCAAAGGCAGATATAACAAATTTCCAAACTATTCATAGATATCAGGTTAATTTTTTATATATTTTTAGCAACTGTGGAGGAGTTGTTATTCCACCTTATTTTGTTTGCTTAGGCACAAATATGCTTTATGCAATTAAGAGATGCAGACTGGAATAGTATGAGCAGAATTATTCAAATGGGCAATGTTGGTGGGAAGCCCTTGCACGCATACATTTTCTTAAACAGATCCAACCCCATGGACATCCAAATTTATTTCATTTTTGTTGGTTTACTCTTCATATCATGTTAGTTGTCTGGGCAAGAAATGGCTAGTGCTAAAAATGATGGCAAGTTCAAATCTCTACCACAGTGATTTTCAACCTTTTTTGAGCCGCGGCACATTTTTTACATTTACGAAACTCTGGGGCACATTGAGTGGGGCGGGGGGGGGGCTAAAAAAAGTTTGGACAAAAATTTTCTCTTCCTCCCTTTCGCTCTATTTCTCTCTCCCTCTTTCTCTCCCTTCCTTCCTCTTTCTTTTTCTCTCTCCATCCCTCTTTCTTCCTCTTCCTTCCTTCCTCTCTTTTTTGCTCTCTTTCTCTCTCCCTCCCTCCCTCTATGTCTTTCTCTCTCTCTCTCCTTCCCTCCCTCTCTTTCTCTCTCTCTCTTGCTTTCTTTCTCTCTCTCTCTCTCTTGCTTTCTTTCTCTCTCTGAGCTTCGCGGCACACCTGACCATGTCTCACGGCACACTAGTGTGCCACGGCACACTGGTTGAAAAACACTGCTCTACCACTAAATGCTCTGCCGTACACATTGGCAAAAAAGAATCAGAATACAAAATACAAATTTGGAGGAAACAAACTTGTAGATGATCCTCACTCTATCAAAGATCTTGGAGTACTCATATCCAATGGCCTAAGTGCTAGAGCATCTTCTCTGGCAATGTTACACTGCTAACCAACGCTTACAAAACATTTGTTGACCAATTCTGGACTACAGCTTACCTATCTGAAACCTGCATTGCATATCAGACATTAATACAATCGAGAGAGCCCAGAAATATTTCACAAGAAGAATCCTTCACTCCTCCCGCAACAAAAAACCTTACTCCACCAGACTTGAAATCTGAAATTAGACTATTTACGTCGCCTCCTATCTGAGTAGTTCATAAAATCACATACCAAAATGTCCTTCCTGTTAATGACTACTTCACCTTAAACCGCAGCAATACACGAGCACATAATAGATTCAAACTAAATGTAAACTGCTCTAAACTCGACTGTAGAAAATACGACTTCAGCGATAGAGTGATCAATGCCTGGGATGCACCACCTGACTCTGTGGTTTCTTCCCCAAACCCCAAAAGCTTTAAGCTTAAATTGTCTACAGTCGACCTCTCCCCATTTCTAAGAGGTCTGTAAGCGGTATGCATACCGTCCCTGTCCTACTGTCCTATTGTCCTCTTTTATCGTTATTTTTTATTTATGTTATACAAGTAAGTAAGTAAGTAAGTAAGTAAGTAAGTAAGTAAGTAAGTAAGAAGAAAAATCATTGTTTTCTTTTCTTTATCTCCTCTTGCTTCCCCTCACTTCCCCCCCTTCTTTTTCCTAACACCCCCTTCTCTTTCTATTGTTCATTTTTCTAGCCACTGCTTAGGAATCAAAGGTAACTGTAGGCAGGTCAAAAAGTCAAGATGGCAACCATGCATTTGAAGCTTCACTCATATCTATTAGCCAAAGCTACAAACACATACAAAGGGGGCAGAGCTTTGTTGTGCTGTCATAATTGCCATCTTGACTTTTTGATCCCCTCTGCAGACACTGCTGTGAAGAGCACTTTCACCAGGATCTAATATGCATCACTTTCAAATACCTTTTGAAATTAAAACTGCACAAAATAAATCTTGGGCTGTATGCATGTCTACTCTTGATCTTCCCCACAAATAGCAAATGATCACTTCCAAAAAGGATTGTTTTCTTCTTCTTCTTCTTCCTTCTTTTTCTTCTTCTTCTTCTTCTTCCTCCTCTTCCTCCTCTTCCTCTTCTCTTCCTCCTCCTTCCCCTTCCCCTTCTTCTTCTTCTTCTTCATCCTCCTCCCCTTCTCCTTCCCCTTCCCCTTCTTCATCTTCATCATCATCATCATCATCCTTGTCAAATCATTGTTACCAATGTAGCTGTTGTCAAGGCAATTGTTGATTTATAAGCCACGTTTGACTCTTGTCAAGAGTCAAGAAACAATGCTTTTTCTACGGAATATTTATACTTGCCCTTTTCACTTGTGATTCTGTGTTTGTTCCCTTGTTCTATCAGCAACATCTGCAAAAGCTGGAAAGCATAAAGGGAAATATATGTCAGAACAATCTCACAGGTGTGTAAGGCCTAAATATAAGGCCTAAATACTGGTTGAGATAAATTTTCTTGAAGCATCTCATTCAGCGATGAAATACTCCCCATTCACTCATGCCTATCGGTCATCGGAGAGCCGGTCACAAAGGGAGCAAATGCATTCTGTGCATTTCACCCCCATCTCATTCTACATATCTTGTCTGCTGTAGCAGAAAGATTGTTAGTGTGTTACATTAAAAACCAATCAAATCCTTTTATGGTATGAAACCGACTTCCCAAAACTGATGGGATCCAGATGTTTGGGACTATAATTGGCTATGGATTCAATCCCAAGTGAAATCATAAAATTTCTGGAGGATAGCAGATTGGTGAACACTATTCTATGGTGCAGTGCATAATTACCCCTCTTGAAGCAGCAGATCTCCAAGAAGACTTCACCAAGCACAAGTGACAATATCATCCAATGCTGACAATATCATCCAATGCTGAAGGAATGGCGTTTTAGAGTTTTAAAGATGTGATGCCATCATTACTTCAATCATGATGTCAGGCATTGGAAAGATGCCTGCTACACAGGGGTGGGCTACTGCCCAGACCTGGGAGGAACGCAGTGGGGTAGTTAAAATGAAGCTCCACCCCAGAGCATCCAATTTGCACTGAAAGATGTTGAAAGAAAATTCATGAACCACGCCCACAGTGTAGTAGTAAAACTTTTGGTAGCTGTTCACGGCTGCTATGCCTTGGTCCAAGTGAATTGTATTTGGCTCTAGAAAAATGTGATAGCTCTTCCTTTCTCATATTTTATCCGTTTCGCAAGGTACCCATCCACACATTGCCACTGTTGGGTTTAACCACTCTACTACATGCTTGCACTGTCTTGTAAACACATCTCTATGGTCAGGTCGCAATTAACTGACCAGTGTGTCACCTTTTGATGACCAAAAGGGGCAGGTACTCTGAAGACTATATAAACCTCTGCAGAGTAGATGCTCCCCCCTCTTCTGATCCTCTTTTTGCCTTGACCACCCTTCCTTGTCCACCTCCTATGTGCTCCATTGTCCTCGGATGAAATCCAAAACCATCCTCACACATGGGACCATCCAGAAGTTATTAATATGGACTGGAATATAAACTTATCTGCCTGCAATGTGTAATTGCATGAATCAACACAATTGTAAGTAAAGATTATATTTTTCATCTTTATGAAGGAGTGATCATTCATTGCTAACGAATGGGATTCTGAACCACCTGTTATTTCTTGCCATGCTAAATCTGCTGCAAATTAAGCCAGCTGAACTCTGCTAATACAAATTATTATTAAATAATCAAAATACCCAACAGCCACAACATTCAGTACTATAATACTGTGCGAGCATGGATGTTCAAGTGTTATAGTGCACATAACAGAAGCTCCCAGTAAGCATGAGGCCGTGGTAAATAAATAATGAATGCAGGATTGATTAAGTGTTCTCCCCATTAATGACACAAGAACAGAGCAATTTAGATTTGTTAATGTAAAACCAAGATTCTAATCTTTCTATTTGGCTAACGTTTCCAGACCCTTGATTGCTTGCAAAAGGTAGAGACTTGATTGCTTGCAAAAAGTATAGGTTTTGTTCAATGTGTTGTCAATGCTAATACTCTATCATCAGTTTTCTTTCAAAAGTGATATTTTCCCCCAGACCCAGGCAGGAAAGAAAAGCAGAGAAATAATTCTATTTTCTATTCCAATTTCCACAGTAATTGAGTATATTTTTATGGAAATTCTTGTGAAAAAGGTAATTACAAAATTTTCAGTAGAGTAAAGGGGAGAAAAATTCAATCAGAGTCAAAATGTTATAGAATTTGGAATTGAACAGAATAATTAACAAAACCAGAAAATTGCTAGGATTTGAGAATCTACAGTTAAAACATGTTTTGCATGATAAGTGAACCCAGTCTAGCTACTTTTGAATTACAGGATGAAAACCAGTGGTGGGTTGCTACCTGTTTCCTCTGGATCAGGCAAACCAGTAGTGGTGGCAGCAAGAGGTTCCACCCACCCACCTTAATGTCATCAAAAACACTCTGTGCATGGACAGAAGGTTCTGTGCATATGTGGAAGGGTTGCACCCTTGAGCTCCCATTCCCAAACCAGTACCAAAGTAAGTAAAACCCCTATTGATGAGAATCTGATCGACAGAATCAACCAATCTACTGTGACTGTTCTGTTTTCTGTTTTCAAGCTCTATTAGGTATCACAAAAAATCATAATCCAACCCCCACTCTTGTATGTGCATGCTGATGTTGGCTCTATGTATGAAAGTGCAGTACCAGACCTCCCCGAAAATCTCGCTAGCACTGTGCTGATTTCCTACTGTTTCTTTAAGCCTTCTCCGCAGCAGCAGCCGGATGGCTATAAAAGCCTTGCTGTGTAGCAGCTGAGAGTGTGCGTGTGTGAGGGGAAGGGGAAGGAGGAGCCAGAAAGCCACGTTTCTCTAGCTGTGCTCAAAAGAAATAGTAGTGGCAATAATGAAAGCAGTAGTAGCAAATGGGAAGAGTGGACAAAAGTAATAGGAAATAGTGAGTGTGTGTGTTGTCTAAGGACTTGTGTTGCCATTAGCTCTTTTGTGTCTTCAGTTGCCCAAACTGGGTATATTTTAAAAGAACGTGTGACAAAGTGGTGGCAATGGTGGTATAGCCAAAAGAGTGGGATAGCCCTAAAAAGCTGGCATCTACACAGGTAGTACTGGCTCAGGACCTGATAAGTTCTCTATATGAAAAGAAAGCAACCTTGTTAGGTGCAAAAGGGAGTTTGTCTTTGTATTCAATAGCCAACATCCTGTGGGAGAAGCCACACATATCACTACACCAAACAGAGATGAAAAAAGGAAGAAAAGGCAGATTCTCCCTTAGGCATAGAACAGGCTACTACGTGGTAGAGATGGGTAATAAGTTTTAAAAAACAACGGAACAGCCAGAAAAAGGGAGCTAAGCTCAGATACTTGAGCCAACTTCATTACAGAAATGTTAAAGCAACAGCAAGAGGAAAATCTTTGATTCATTCAAAAGGAAAGACTTTTGAGAGAGACCAAGAAGGACAGGCCAAAATAGGAAAAGAATGAAAGAGAAGCAAGGCAATGAGAATTCAGGAGGCTGATAGACTTAAAGGGGTCTAGTAACCAAGAAGGGCATGTTCACCCCTAGAGTTTTCATACAATGGAAAGGGGAGATGGTAGCAAAGATATCAAGATATCTAAATTAATGGAACAAGAAGATACAGAAGCCTACTTTACCATGTTCTCTCTTGTAAATGAATGGAGTTTCAGATTAGCCACAAATTTAACAAGAAAAGGTCTTAGAGCTTCTAGTAAATGTTCCAACTAGAGAAGTATTGGATTATTACCATGTTAAAGAAGGAATCCTATACAGGTATGGCATAATTCTTTATACCTATAGACAAAAGTTTAGATGTGAATCTCATGACAAACACAAAGGGATGCATGAATTGTGCTAGGTAGGAAATGGTTCAGACCATTTGAAAGGAGCAAATAAAAAGTAGTAGAGTAAATCATTTTAGAACAGTTTCTACATGTACTACCTAATGTGAGGTTTTGGATTGGAAAGGTTAAAGTGGTAGAGAAGCCCAAATGAAAGGCAGGCATTGGAAAGCTAGAGAACTTGGTATGTCTCTAAAGAAAGAAACCTAGTTTGTCAAAAAAAATATGTAAAGTCAAAGAAAAGGAATATCTGCAGTAGTGCAAACACCACTAGGGAGAAAAATCATAACTGTATCAAAAATTAGCTGCAAAAAGGGAGTTTGTATGCAATAGCCAAATTAGGAAAAGAATGAAAGTGGTAAAGAAGCCCAAATGAAAGGAAGGCATTGGAAAGCTAGAGAACTTGGCATGTCTCTAAAGAAATTAACTTAGTTTGTCAAAAAAAACAACTATAAAGTTGAAGAAAAGGAATATCTGCAGTAGTGCAGCAGACACCATTGGGGGGGAAATCATAACTTATCAAAAGTTAGCTGCAAAAGAGAATTTGTCTTTGTATGCAATAGCCAGCATCCTGTGGGAGAAGCCACACCTCTCACAACACCAAATAGATGAAAAAAAGGCACAAAGGGCAGATTCTCTGTTAGACATAGAAGAGGCTACTACGTGGTAGAGAAGGGTAGTAAGTTAAAAAAAAGGGTAGTAAGTTAAAAAAACAACAACAACAGAGCAGCCAGCAAAAGGAGCTAAGCTCAGCTACTGGAGCCAATGTCATTACAGAAATGTTAAAGCAACAGCAAGGGGAAAAGCTTTGATTCATTCAAAAGGAAGGAAGAAAAGTGTCTTTTGGAGAGAGACTCAGAAAGACAGGCCAAATTAGGAAAAGAATGAAAGTGGTGAAGAAGCCCAAATGAAAGGAAGGCATTGGAAAGCTACAGAACTTGGTATGTCACGAATCCCAGCGACCGATTAGGTCCCACAGAGTTGGGATAGCCCTAAAAAGCTGGCATCTACACAGGTAGTACTGGCTTAGGACCTGATAAGTTCTCTATATGAAAAGAAAGCAACCTTGTTAGGTGCAAAAGGGAGTTTGTCTTTGTATTCAATAGCCAACATCCTGTGGGAGAAGCCACAACTATCACTACACCAAACAGAGATGAAAAAAGGAAGAAAAGGCAGATTCTCCCTTAGGCATAGAACAGGCTACTACGTGGTAGAGATGGGTAATAAGTTTTAAAAAACAACGGAACAGCCAGAAAAAGGGAGCTAAGCTCAGATACTTGAGCCAACTTCATTACAGAAATGTTAAAGCAACAGCAAGAGGAAAATCTTTGATTCATTCAAAAGGAAAGACTTTTGAGAGAGACCAAGAAGGACAGGCCAAAATAGGAAAAGAATGAAAGAGAAGCAAGGCAATGAGAATTCAGGAGGCTGATAGACTTAAAGGGGTCTAGTAACCAAGAAGGGCATGTTCACCCCTAGAGTTTTCATACAATGGAAAGGGGAGATGGTAGCAAAGATATCAAGATATCTAAATTAATGGAACAAGAAGATACAGAAGCCTACTTTACCATGTTCTCTCTTGTAAATGAATGGAGTTTCAGATTAGCCCCAAGTTTAATAGGAAAAGCTCTTAGAGCTTCTAGTAAATGTTCCAACTAGAGAAGTATTGGATTATTACCATGCTAAAGAAGGAATCCTATACAGGTATGGCATAACTCTTTATACCTATAGACAAAGGTTTAGATGTGAATCTCATGACAAACACAAAGGGATGCATGGATTGTGCTAGGTAGGAAATGGTTCAAACCAGTTGAAAGGAGCAAATAAAAAGTAGTAGAGTAAATGATTTTAGAACAGTTTCTACATGTACTACCTAATGTGAGGTTTTGGATTGGAAAGGTTAAAGTGGTAGAGAAGCCCAAATGAAAGGCAGGCATTGGAAAGCTAGAGAACTTGGTATGTCTCTAAAGAAAGAAACCTAGTTTGTCAAAAAAAATATGTAAAGTCAAAGAAAAGGAATATCTGCAGTAGTGCAAACACCACTAGGGAGAAAAATCATAACTGTATCAAAAATTAGTTGCAATAGGGGGTTTGTATGAGTCTTCGGAGAGGGACGGCATACAAATCTAATAAATTATTAATAATTATTATAATAGCCAAATTAGGAAAAGAATGAAAGTGGTAAAGAAGTCCAAATGAAAGGAAGGCATTGGAAAGCTAGAGAACTTGGCATGTCTCTAAAGAAATTAACTTAGTTTGTCAAAAAAAACAACTATAAAGTTGAAGAAAAGGAATATCTGCAGTAGTGCAGCAGACACCATTGGGGGGGGGAAATCATAACTTATCAAAAGTTAGCTGCAAAAGAGAATTTGTCTTTGTATACAATAGCCAGCATCCTGTGGGAGATGCCACACCTCTCACAACACCAAATAGATGAAAAAAATGCACAAAGGGCAGATTCTCTGTTAGACCTAGAAGAGGCTACTACCCTGTTTCCCCGATAGTAAGACACCCCCGATTGTAAGACGTATCGGGGGTTTCAGGGGGGTCGGCTAATATAAGCCGTACCCCGAAAGTAAGACACATGTCTTACTTTCGGGGAAACACGGGGGTATTGCTGCCTCCCTCTCATCTAGCTGCGCGCCGCCTCCTGCCCACGTCCGCATCGTCCCCCTCTCCATACGTCGCCGCATCTGCCACCTCCCTCTGATCTTAATGAGCGCCGCCTCCTGCCCACTTCCGCGCCGCCCCCCTCTCCATACGTCACCGCGCCGTCCCCCTCTCCATACGTCACCGCGCTGTCCCCTGCACTTGTCACTGCCGCCTCCTGCTTAAAATACGGTAATGCACACAGTATTAATCATACATCAGTAAAACATACACACTGGCATACTGGGGTATCATCTGCTGTTTTGTGGTGAATACAATACTGTTCAGGTTGTTAATAAATGTTAATTTTATGGTTAAAACAAAAAAATTGACAACTTTTTTTCCAATATAAGACATACCCCGAAAGTAAGACATAGTGGGGCTTTTGGGGATAAAAAGAAAGTAAGACACTGTCTTACTTTCGGGGAAACACGGTACGTGGTAGAGAAGGGTAGTAAGTTAAAAAAACAACAACAACAGAGCAGCCAGCAAAAGGAGCTAAGCTCAGCTACTGGAGCCAATGTCATTACAGAAATGTTAAAGCAACAGCAAGGGGAAAAGCTTTGATTCATTCAAAAGGAAGGAAGAAAAGTGTCTTTTGGAGAGAGACTCAGAAAGACAGGCCAAATTAGGAAAAGAATGAAAGTGGTGAAGAAGCCCAAATGAAAGGAAGGCATTGGAAAGCTACAGAACTTGGTATGTCACGAATCCCAGCGACCGATTAGGTCCCACAGAGTTGGGATAGCCATAAAAAGCTGGCATCTACACAGGTAGTACTGGCTTAGAACCTGATAAGTTCTCTATATGAAAAGAAAGCAACCTTGTTAGGTGCAAAAGGGAGTGTGTCTTTGTATGCAATAGCCAACATCCTGTGGGAGAAGCCACAGGTTCACTACACCAAACAGAGATGAAAAAAGGAAGAAAAGGCAGATTCTCCCTTAGGCATAGAACAGGCTACTACATGGTAGAGATAGGTAATAAGTTTTAAAAAACAACGGAACAGCCAGAAAAAGGGAGCTAAGCTCAAATACTTGAGTCAACTTCATTACAGAAATGTTAAAGCAACAGCATTCATTCAAAAGGAAAGACCTTTTGAGAGAGTCCAAGAAGGACAGGCCAAAATAGGAAAAGAATGAAAGAGAAGCAAGGCAATGAGAATTCAGGAGGCTGATAGACTTAAATGTCTCTAAAGAAAAAAACCTAGTTTGTCAAAAAAAATGTAAAGTCAAAGAAAAGGAATATCTGCAGTAGTGCAGACACCATTGGCGGGAAAATCATAATTTATTAAAAGTTAGCTGCAAAAGAGAATTTGTTTTTGTATGCAATAGCCAGCATCCTGTGGGAGAAGCCACACCTCTCACAACACCAAACAGATGGAAAAAAGGCAGAAAGGGCAGATTCTCTGTTAGACATCGAAGAGGATACTACGTGGTAGAGAAGGGTTGTAAGTTAAAAAAACAACAAAAAGAGTAGCAAAAGGGGCTAAGTTTAGCTACTGGAGCCAATGTCATTACAGAAATGTTAAAGCAACAGCCAGGGGGAAAAGCTTTGATTCATTCAAAAGGAAGGAAGAAAAGTGTATTTTGGAGAGAGACTCAGAAAGACAGGCCAAATTAGGAAAAGAATGAAAGTGGTCAAGAAGCCCAAATGAAAGGCAGGCATTGGAAAGCTAGAGAACTTGGCATGTCTCTAAAGAAAGAAACCTAGTTTGTCAAAAAAAAAATGTAAAGTCAAAGAAGAGGAATATCTGCAGTAGTGCAAACACCACCAGGGAGAAAAATAATAACTATGAAAAATTAGCTGCAAAAAGGGAGTTTTTATGCAATAGCCAACATCCTGTGGGAGAAGCCACACCTCTCACAACACCAAACAGATGAAAAAAGGCAGAAAGGGCAGATTCTCCCTTAGACATAGAAGAGGCTACTACATGGTAGAGAAGGGTAGTAAGTTAAAAACAACAACAACAGAGCAGCCAGAAAAGGGGGCTAAGCTCAGCTACTTGAGCCAATGTCATTACAGAAATGTTTAAAGCAACAGCCAGGGGAAAAGCTAAACTAAAGTCAGAGAAATTAAATATCTGTAGTAGTAGAAACACCACTGGGGAGAAACATCATAAACTTAACAAAAGTTAATGGGGTGACTGTTACAAACCTATTAGACTACTGGGAGTAGATGTATATTGATAAATCTTAATTTAGTGGAAAAAGGCAACATCTATGGGAAAAGATCCCCTTGCTAGTATGTTTGGGCAAACTGAGATGGTCCCATTTGTTAAAGCCATCATAGAGGCACAGGAAAATGAGCAGATAATTAGTGGTAGGTATAATCTGTAATGTCCCATGTAACCTAGTGATAGGGACAGATTTGCTATTTATGAAGAGTTGGACTCGGGCTAACATAGTGGAAGTAACCATAAGAACCCAATTGAAGGCAAAGATGAGGATGAAGGTGAAGAAGGAAGGGTTGGGACCTGGGATCCTTCCTAGTCAGGCTCATTAAATGGAAGGATATCTTGGAAAGGAGAAAGCCTTGTGCAAGGCTAAAGCTAAGGTTGAACCATAGGATAGAGACTTCTAAATAAGAATTTCACTTAGGATCCTTACAAAAGGAGACCTAATGTTAAGGTCTTGTTAGCACAGAAGAGAG
The DNA here is from genome assembly GCF_031021105.1 of Erythrolamprus reginae. NCBI lineage: Eukaryota > Metazoa > Chordata > Lepidosauria > Squamata > Dipsadidae > Erythrolamprus > Erythrolamprus reginae. The sequence goes on from NC_091950.1 coordinate 123,761,112, forward strand.
AAATAAGGAAACAACACCCAGATTACAAGAAAAATCAGAGTTGCTGTTCTGAATTAGGTTTCAGCCATATTCAAAGAAGCAAGTTGAACAAACAGTAGTTCCTTGGGAATATTGCAAGATTGTGTTGGAATTAGTCCACAAAAATCCATGGCCTGGATGTTCAGAATATTAGGTAGTTTTTATGGGGCAGGGTTTGGACAAGATTGCAATAAATCCTGCCCCATTTGTCAAATAGTGCAGCCAAAGGGGGAACATGGATAAAGTTCCAATGGGAAGAGATAACCTTTAATCCCTTATTCCTTTTTCTAAAACAAAAACCATGGACATTGTAGGCCCTCTGCCACCACAAAGTAGAAGGAATGAATATTTCCTCCTCTGTGATTTGCAACCTAGCTTCCGGAGAAGCAATTTCATTAAGGAATATGACGGCTGTCCAAACAAGTGGAGCGTCATCCATGCACATATGTGAAACCATGTCACCCTGGTTCATAGAAAAACAGCTCTCCACGGAACTGGTTCCTAGTGACCAAGAAGTTGGGGACTACTGTTTTAAAAGAGCCCATGAATGGTCCCCTTGTTTTGATAAAAACAGTAATTTAAAACCACTTGGTGTACATCCAGTGGCACTTGACCCACTGACTACAAGAAGGAAAAACAGTGCAGGTCGCTTGGGCTTTATTCCCTCCTCTTGCTCTATCACCAAGTGCCATTTATCAATGAGATAACTCATTGGAGATCACTTCCTTCCTTCTGCTCCCTCCCCCCTCTCAGTCACATGCAAATGCTCTTGAGCTCTCCTCCCAGTAGGATGTGGCAAGCAGGGAGCTAGCCGTTTGCCCCTCCTTATCAATTCTATCCTTTATTAGTTGTAAAGCCTAGTTCACTAGTCATCACCCAGATCATATTCCAACTCTCAGGAATGTCCTCAAGTACATACATACAGCCTCCTTCCAAAAGAAACAAGAATACCAGCTGTACCAATCTTGAATCAATCAAAATACAGTGGTACCTCGAGATAAGAGTTTAATTCGTTCCGGACCTAGGCTCTTAAGTCGAGCAGCTCTTATCTCGAACGACTTTTCCCCATAGGAATTAATGTAAATAATTTTAATTGGTTCCAGCCCTCAAAAAACTCACAAAGTTAGTCTAAATTATGCAGAAAGACATGTTTTTAATGAAGAAATGTACATGTACATATAAATGAATAATGAAGTTTCTTTCACTTAACTTGTAAACTTTCTTAAACTTTTAAATTTACATATGTTCAACTTCTCTGCCACCCAATCCTGTAGGACAGAGGTCCCCAACCCTTTTTGCACCAGGGACCGGCTTTAAGCGATCAAGAGAGGAATGGGTGAATGAATGGACGGAGGGTGGGAAGGAAGGAAGGAAAGAGGGAAGGGACAGGAACAGAGGAAGGAAGGAAGGAAACTTATGAAAGGGGAGAGTAAGAGAGGAATGAGTGAAGGGAGGGAGGGAGGGAGGGAAGAAGGTGGGAAGGAGAAAGAAAAGAAGAAATAGAGGAAGGGAAGGTAAAAGAGAGAAAGAAAAAGAGCAAGAAAGAAAGCTGCAAGCACCCCCCCGAGCCCCCCAGGCCGGCTGCAACCTTTTAAAACATGCGCGCCGCTTCGCAGCTGTCTCCTGAAGCCGAACGCGGAAGTTAGCGTTTGGCTTCAGGAGACAGCTCCTTGGCGCTTGTATCTCGAATTTGGGCTTGTAAGTAGAACAAAAATATCTCTCCCCTCCCAGCTCTTATCTCGAGTTGCTCTTAAGTAGAGCAGCTCTTATGTCGGGGTTCCACTGTACTGTACATACCCTGTTGTGTATGTAAAATATCTCTATTTGCATACCGGCCGCAGATTGGTTATGACGCGGCTGGGAAATTCAAGTGACTGTCAAGCCGCGCCTCCAAAGGAAAAAACTTTAAAAGGGTCCACAAGCCGCGCCGCTTGTGCTTTTTGTAGTGGATTGCTTGCTGCTTGCTGTTACATTTTATTTACTCGAGGTTCATTCCAGTCGATCTTGAATAAACGGATCAGGGCTACAAACGGATCAAGGCACCATTATTTCCGAACTAAACACTAGCGACAAAGGCATAGAACCAACACGTGAAAAAAGAAAACCGAAACAGTTCAAGCCCCAGAATGCTTCAACAGCAGAGAAGGGCACATGGAGCACATATATGTCCAAATTCCAAATTCTCCTGCAAGTGTGTAATCTACACAATGTTGCAGACGAGAGGAAACGAGCCCTATTCTTGAACCATTGCAGCTCCAACCCCTACATAGTGATGTTTTATTGCCAACAGCAACATCTGGAACTGGAAAAAATGCAAAAAAGGGGCAACAAGTATGATCAAGGAAATGGAGCACCTCCCTTATGAAACTGTTGCTGTTGCTGTGCCAAATCCCAAGTCCAAATAAAGTTATTTAAAAGCAAGTATCCTTCCATACAAAATAATTGCTGTGAAGAAAATGGGTGAAAGGCATCCAGAGTTAGTGATTCTGCATTGCCTAACAACTCTGAATTGTTACATTTTCAGATGTATGAGGGCAAGCCAATGCATTATTATTTCCTTTGAGAACTAGGTCCTACCTATTTAAGTGCCACACACTTCACTATTTATGCAAACAATAAAAGATATGGTTTGAATTGATATGGGTCTGTATAAACAATTCTAACACTGTACAGATGCTATTTCCAACTGCATTTGTAATTAAAAGATGTGTGTGTGTCATGTGGTCACTGAGACCAACTATCCAGAATAGCCAACTTTCAGAAACACTAAGACCAAATTAAAGTTAACATGCTTCTTTCTGTTTGAACAAATTTGATCTTCAGTTTGATTTAAACACATTCTAAACAAGGGGGGGGAAACTAAATTGTATTCATTATTAGCATATTCACCTCTTTGTCTACCTTTCCTAGAGATCTAGTTTCTGTGTTGGTGGAAAGAAGTAAATATGCCAACCACAAGAACTGCAGTATGTTAATTTATCTGTATATCACTCTATTTCTTAACCTGCTTCCTGTCAGAGATGCCCACCTGTGGCAAATGTATCTCACCAAGGCCGCCTCCACAAGGTTTTAATGAGATTTCCCAATTCCCCGGAATTGTTTTCATGACCTGCCAGTGCACCACATTTTTTTTGTGGAAACTGGGGATAATGGGAAGCATTTGGAAAAGGGTGCTTTGGCATATTACAAATCTCACACGGTTTTTTCAGAGGTTGCTCCTACTGTTTCCACCACTCACCACAATTTCACTTCTCTTCATGTTTTGCAGGATCCTAGCAGAAGTAACTAATGGGGCTCTAGAGCAGGGCTGGCAAACTCATAGTCCATGGGCCAGATTCCCATGTCCACGCCTGGTTTAGCAAAAGGGAAAAAAGTCTCAATGCATCACGTGATGCTGCCACGACAATGCAAGTTTGACACCCATGCTCTAGGGCAGTGATGGCGAACCTTATTTTCTTTGGGTGCCAAAAGTGTGTGGGTGCACGATATTGTGCATGCATGAGAGCCCACACTCATGTCTAGGGAGGGCAAAAACAGCTTCCTCCACCCCCCAGAGGCCCTCTGGAAGCCGGAAATAGCCTGTTTCTCAATTTCTGGTGGGCCCAGTAGCTCGTGTTTCACCCTCCCCAGGCTCCAAAGGCTTTCTTGGATACAAGGGAGGGTAAAAATGCCCTTCCCCATCCCCCTGGAGGCTCCCTGGAAGCCAAAAATGCCCTCCCTGAGCCTCTGTGTGAGCCAAAAACCAGATGGCTATGATGCACACTGGCTGGAGCTGAGCTAGGGCAGCAGCTCGTGTGCCAGCAGATATGGCTCCACGTACCACCTGTGGCACCAATGCCATAGGTTCGCCATCACTGCTCTAGAGCCAGGACAAATCTTAGGAATTGTCTTCCACTTCTGCCACCAGTTGAGACAGCAACTGGTCAGGGCAGAAACCTCCCCTCTATCTTTCAACTGCTTGACAACTTCCATCCTTTTTGCTTCTAGTGTCACAGATAATTCCCCACATTTCTACCTCACCTTGTCCTCCTCCTTCACTCCTTTCCCCATCTCTTCATCCTTTTTCCTTCATGCTTCCTCCTCCTCCTTGTATTTTTCTCTCAAATTTCCTTGATGCAAGAGAAACGTCACCCTAAAAACATCCACTAAGATCTGCATTCAAGAAAAATCTAGATCCTCACACCAACCTGCTGAGACGGTGGGGATGGAGGGTTCGTGCACAGCCACATCTTCTTCAGACCGATGCAGATTTGGAGTCATTGTTGAATAGAGTTTAGGTTTAATAAGTATTAAATGTTTTTTTCCATTTCCTTAACAAAGTTTCTAACTTGCTAACAGGGAAATGGCATTGCCATTGTTGTTCTTCTTGAAGAATGGGTCCAAGCACTTTCACTACTGAGTGAAAAAAATGATTTTTTTTTTAAAAAGGAAAAGCATTCTGGTGCCTTGTTTTGTTTAAGCAAATATAAGCTGTGCATTTGATATAGTTGTCTTACAAACATACTTAATGTAGCTGTTGAACAGTTTACACTGTCCTCCTTTCATTCCCACTGACTAGAACTACAAACAGTAAAGAAATAACTGGCAGCTAAGTTTGCTTTCAGATTCCAATTGTTAAGAGAGAATCTTTCTCTCAGCTGTAGGTTTAAGCCCCCTCTGCTGGACAAATAGTTTGTTCAAATGTCAACACTTATAAGAAAAACGGTTGAGTCAGAAGAACCATTGAACTTACCTGAACGGTCTTCTCGATGCACTGCAAGGAGTGTCCAATGTGGGTGATACTTCAGCCTTATTAGTAGGGACTAAGATAGAATAATAAACAGGCCCCGTCCCCAGGTGCCCCCAACAGGTCAGTTAATAAAAACAAAGAAATAGTGCAAAAAACACAACTTTATTAACCATAACTTAACTATTAACTCATAACTTAATTTGCAAGAAAAAGGCGCCCCTGGGCTCAAAGCCAGGCGCATTTGGACTCTCCTTGCAGTTCCACGGTTCTTCTCCATTGCAATGCTATGGAGAGTCCAATGTGGGATATACCCAAGCTTAAGTATCTAGGGCGGGAAAAGGCTAGACCAGGGGAGCAGGAATCATGCACCCCCTCTCTAGCACTCTTAAAGAGCTCCCTTCAATGGTCGCTGGACAAGGCGATCTGGCCCTGTAGGTCAGGGATCCCACCCGTGCGACTCCCCATCCTGAGGGCAGCACTCTCGCAGAGTGGAGGCCCTGACTGGGGATACACCTTGCAGGTTTTACCCCACAGGGCAGATACCTGAATCCTGAGAAAGGAGTAATTTTCTTCACCCTCGTCTCTTCTTCCTGTAAGAGAGAGAGAAAAGGGAGAAAGAGAGGGGGGGAAACAGTATTTGAAAAACAGATGAGAGGAAAAACTCATAGTCCCTTGAGTTTTTAAAACTGACCTGTTGGAGCACCTGGGGGCCTGTTTATTATGCTAATTGGATTCTCCATAGCAGTGCAGTGGAAAATTCCAAGCACAAACTTCAGTGCAAAGAACATTGCTTGTATCTATGTGAGAAAGACCTTGAGAGACGAGATGCTGCCTAGGGAACTGTTAGATAAGAGAGGACATTGCCTGCAGCTTTCTAAGAATAGGCCCAAAATGATCAGCTCCTAGTATCTCACCTTTTTTCTGTAAAGATGGCGAGTAATAGATTTGAACACTTAAGACCTTGCAAGATTGTCTTACAATGAAGTAGGAAAATGAAGTAGAATTAGCTTTTTCTGGTCATCTTTTGGATCTGGTTTACCTGAGAAGGTTGACATCCCTCTTGCAAGTGATGGGAGACTAACAGGCAAAAAAAAAACCCCACCACCAACAGTATATTTCTCCTGCTAAAAAGCCAGTGTTTTCAAAAATTTATTTCCTCAGACTATGGTCATTTTCCCAACATTCAAAACATCACTTTAAAAAAAAAAAATTCTCACAGCCAATCTGATCATGTTGTGTTATACAAAGTAAAAATATGTGTATGGTGATGGAGGAGCACCAACATTTCTGTAAAATCAAAAATGGCAGTAATTTATTACTCTTACACCACATAATAAACAGATAGAATGTTGTAAAATAAGAGTAGCACAATGATTGGTTCTTGCCTTCATGAGGCTACAATCTGTACTTTATGGAAGGTAAGTGTTGTGGTTAGCTCTGGCCCAGCTCCTGCCTCAAGGAATGTGGAGGTGGATGTGGGGGAGACATCCACATGCCGCAGGCCTGTTTTGCTCCCAGTAGAATCTGCCGACGAAGTCTCCTCTGACCAAGGAAGCGTGAGTGACAGGGAAGAGGGGAGTTTGGCAGATAGCCCAGGAGGAGATCAGGCATCTGTATCATCCCTGGATTCTGAACAAGAATTAATGACACATCCACGCATGCGTAGAGTGATGCATAGGAGATAATAACTGAAGGATTATTACAAGAGAAAATGAGGCCACCTGTGGTTGGGTGGGGCTGCTGTAATTAGTGCTACAGATAAAAGTGCAGCCTGGTGTTTATCTGATTCATTGTTTTGTCAAGATCGTGGTTTTTGCTTTTCAGGATTGTGTGTGTGGACTCTCTGGACTTTAAAATTGGACTCAATTCCCAGTTATTGGGTGAGCAATTGGACTGCATTTAACCTGTGCCTTGTGTGTACCAGAAAATCCCTTTGACATTTAAAAAGGGATCTGTTTGTTTTTCTGTTTATAAAAACTTTTGGGTTTTCCTTTTATTGTGTGGTGTGTGTCTTCCTGGACCAATTACCCTGTAATTACGGGGGGTTGAGACACGCGGGAAGAACAGTAAGACTAGGAGAAAACACAATGACATTTTATATCTACTGCCTCAGTTCGTTGGGGAATGGATTGAGATTTTCAAGGGCTTTACAGATGAGGTAAAATTTTAAAAAACAGTGATTAAAAGGTAGGAATCGTGTAGATTAGGAACCAAAATTAACATTTTGCTTTCCCCTCCCCCCATCTTATTTTGCATCTGTTTTCTTCATATTGAAGTGTTTCATAATTTTGGCTCCAATGTGCAAAATTATGCCTGGGATTTATTTTTAATGATTCAGGGCCCCTACATGTGACTCGGGACATTGAAAAATAAATTTCTTAACATATATGTTAATTCTGGAAGTCTTCTGGGCAGACTTAAATCTTCTCACTGGCCATATTCCCATACAGCATGCTTGAACCGATCAAATACTAACACAATCCAGGTTCTTTGTCAGAGCACAGAATCAAATTTGAGTTTTGCTGGAAATATGAAGTACCAGAGTGTCTCCAGGATGAATCTAGTATCTCATGCATGAAAAGAGTAAATTGTCCACCTGCTCTGTAATTTTTCAGCTAACCTGATTTCTATAGGTTTTTTAAAGTTTAAAATATTTTTAAAGAAAACCTATTACATTGACAGACTTGTTAGCACCTCAAACACTCCTACACCCATTGGATACCCTCCAAAGATGGCAAAAATCTGACTGCAAATCCTCAGTCCAATCAGTAGTCAAATATGCTGAGAATTGTGGGAAATGTAGTCCTGTACTCCAAAATGATTGAAGTTAGACTGCCCTCATAGAGCAGTCTCTTGGTCTAAATGTACACCTCCCAAGGTGTGAATAATTTATATAAACCCTATTCCATGCATAAGCCACTATGGGGTGGTGTTTTTATTTTTTTAAATTAAAAACTGCACTTGGAAAAGTTTACAATGAAACCAGCAGAATATTGAAGACTTCACACATCACTATTATTGATGGAAGAGAAAGCCTAAGTCTTAATGGCTTGTGTCTCCTTGCCCCAATTATAAGAGAGCTGCTGGAATGCCTAAATAAATTATACCTCTTGGTTTTTTTTACTTGTGATTGTTATCATTTTCCATGGTCTCCTTGCAAGGTTGACTTGACCATTTCCTTATTGCTTCATAACATTTTGGAAGGTTATATATCAAAAGTACCTGGGAATTCTGGCCTGGACTAATAACAGACATCGAGTGGTTTCTGCTTGAAAGGTGGGACTTCTGGCCCAGGACCAAACTTGAAAAATAATGTAGATTGCAGACTGTATTTCATGTATACCTATTGCCACAATTTGTCTGTGGGAAATCCGACTGAAACAAGCTATTTCGCTTTAACATTTTTCACCCTAACGTCTACTGGAGCTTGCAATTGATAGTTTAGAGTCAATTCTGGTTTACCTTTGTGCAATTGCCTGACAATAACAGCTGGCTCTTATTCTTTTTGGGGGATGTGACTGAATGGAGACTGTTCCTGTGGTTGCCAAGGGAAGAACATGGCTGGAGTAATGGATATTTGTCCTGACCATCTGAAGCTTCAGGGAAATAGTCTTATGAATTACTTCTCCCTCTTCTTAGTTGAAGGACCTGAAATGCAGTGGGGCTAACCCCATCAGTGAAATGCAACTGTGTAGAACTAGAGAAAATGGTATAGCAAAGGAGACAAACAGTCAAAGCATCCATTTTATCTAAGTGTTTTTCCATTGAGTTCCTGGAAAGTAATCAAAGGCTTCGCCTAATGGTTTTCAGATTTCTAAAAGGAATGTTGGATGCCACTGAAACACGGTTTTTCAAAATGGGAAAGGGAGTTATCAATAATTGACTGCATCCCATGTTTAAAAAAACCCCAGTTGTACAAGAAAGTTAATGTATACTGTGCTTGACTAGTTATTTAAGCAGTATGATGAATTAATTTTCTTTAGTTAAATGCATGCAAGTCTAACAGAGCTATATTTAAAAGTGTAGAAGTAGGGGTGGGCTGCTGCCTGGATGGGGGACGGGACGCTCGGAGCACCCAACCCAGATGTTGAAAGAAAATGCAAGGCCTCCTGCATAAGCCACACCCACAGTGTGGCAATAAAAATTTTGGTAGCCCTTCACTCTGTACAAGTATATAATTTATAACTGCAAAGCACTTGCAGTTCTGACTTTTTATGAAATTATTGATCCCCTATTACCATCACCATCACCATTCCAGCTTTTGTTTGTGCGTTATTTAAACCATTTAAGAGCAGGAAGTTTCAGGGAATGTACCAACATCTAAGCCTAGGCTCACAATGAAGTTCGTTATTCTGATTTTTCTTTTCTTTTCTTGAGCTGAAATCCAAAAATCTGTACTTGCATAGAATTCAACTGATCTTTATAAAATGTCGGTTTCTCAGCTTCTTCCCACCTGGAGATTGGGCAGCGTGTTTTGAATATACATGAAACCATCACCTCCATAACAGAAGGGATTTACCAAAGTCTGAATTTTTCTTCCTGGAAATTAAAATCCCAATCAATTTTTTTAAAAAAAATTCAATGAAAAACGAGTCCTAACCTCTCTTCAAAGAAAATTCAAAGGCGGCAGAGAATCATCAACACATGCAGTTTTATAAAAAATTTATATTTTTGCAACATAGCAATGCTCTAATAAAGCCACATCGATTAGGCCTGATTTACTTGGTTGTGGATTGGTGCTCAGAGCTTTGGGATGGGACAAAGGAAAGGAGGAGACATGATTGTTAAGTCATCACATGAAGCGGACTTTTCTGCAGTCTATAAAGTTTGCACAATGTTTTCTTAAAGTTCTACAATGACTGTAACGAGATAATTGATTTTGCAACATGGGGAAAACTTATTACTGTCATCAGTACAGGAATGCCAAAAACAAACAAACATGGGATTTCAATATAATTGTCCACTTTAATGTTTACATCAATCAGTTACTCATCAAGGAAGAGCAAACAACCAGGAATCTGATTGATAATAGATTCATGGGGGTTTTTTGCCACTGTACACTAACTAATGTTGCTCTCCTTACAAAAAGAGCAAATGTTTCTAAATTCATCCTGCTTACTCCACTTAATTTTGTTTTTGTAAATGACAGCTTACATGTACTCACTTGACTGACATTAGCTGATTTCAAAACGTCAAGTAGGATCAAATCTGGTTAGTCCTAGTAAGAAAGACTACCAAGAAATACTGTTGCAGTTTGATCTGAAAAGTTTAAAATCTTAGGAAGCAGCAGTGGCACATCATTTCCATACTGTTGCCTGAATTATATGGACGTGTCCCTGATGTCATAGAGAGTGGAGGTTTTACTTATTTTATAAATATATAACTACAGTACCAGAAGCTGTATTAAGGAGAACTATGGCCTCCATGTACAATTGTGCTGTGAAAGTGTGTGCAGTTCTAAAATGTTTTATGCTCAAGTTGTTTCAATATATATATATATTTAGTATATACTCACAACATAATTTAAATTATAAAACAACTCTGCTGAGTTTTATATTATAGGTAAAATTGGAACATTCTGGTTGGCCTGCTTTTTAAGTAATTTCAGCCTGAAATTAGGTCTTTTTCGCCTCCCCATTGTGGGACCTGTCAATTATCACCTTAAAATCAGTCTAATGTTACTTAAGAGTATACTGAATAATCAAATAATCAAACTTTTGTGAAATAATCAGTATGGCACTAGATTACAATTTCAGAAAATGGCAAACTATCAACCCCACTAAGTATGTAATCCCACAGAGTAAACCCACAATTTTTAACCACAATTAGCATACTTTAAAGTTGGATGTCACCCACCAATCTGAACATTCAGTTAAACACTTGTACAGTTTAATAGTTATATAATAGTCAGTTATTTGTGAAGCATACGGAAGGTGTTTTGAAAAACATGATACGATAATGTTTACTGTGTATTGGGCCAGACATTTGTCTGCCATCATTCAGTAAAGCTGGAAAAAAGAAAGAGATTCTACCACAGTTCTACAAATCTTGCATTACGTAGTTCCATCAGTTGAAAGTATACTGTGAGAATTAAATACTCATCTTTACATATACACAACTTATGCCGTGAAAGCATATTTGCTTACAAACATATAAAAATACTTGTTAACTAGTTTGATAAGAAAATAATGTATAAAAGTATATAGCAAAAAACATTTAATCATCTGACAATGGAAAGAGAAAAATCCTCTTTTTATATTACATGAAAAACAAAAGCTACAGATTAACTTTTCTGGAATCTCCTACCTGGAAATACAAAAGGAAGACACAATTTTATTCCAAACCATGATGTAACATTATTTAAAACTAAAATGCTCCAGTCCATAATGAGCCCAGGTATTTGGCCATAAAGCTGTAATACTAATAATCCTGTAGCTATTGTTGGAGCCATAAAATAAATACAGTAGACAGTTGAGCACTGGAAAAAATTGCAGCATAAACAAGAGCAGTAACACAAAACTTGAAATTCAGTGTATTGGCTTCCTGTAAGGCAGGCTGAATTTTTTTGTCTAATCTAATTAATGGGTAAAACCTCCAAATCTACTCTTTAAAAAAATACTCTACTTATTGATTAGAGAACTCTTTATCTCTTGAGTATGATCAACAAAGATCTCATGGGGTGGGGTGGGGAATACCCATACAGCCATTTTAAGCTTGACTTCAATAGACTCCTAAAACTACTTTTTGTCCATTGTGAATAAAACTCCACAAAGTGCAAGTTTCTTGACGTAAGGAAAAAGAATTTGGGAGTATTAAAAGAAGCCTTAGTGTATTGACCTCTGATGTGAGATGACTAAGGTGTCTTCTAGGTCTGGACCAGTCTGATTCTTTCCAACTAAGGCTATTTTGGTGACGGTTTATACAACATGCACACATAAAGCAAGACAAAACATCAAGACACACAGGAAGAAAAGTGAGGAGAATTAATCTGGCAGTCAACAGCTTGTTTTAAAGGATCTTTAGACAATGACACAGTGGCACCCTTTCTTGTCCTTCTCCTTCCTCGTTGGCTCTGGGGAAGGAGGACATTCTTGTTCTTGAAATTTCCTATGAAAGAAAAAAAAAATCAGATAAGACTTAGGGTTTCAATCCTATAGAGAAGTGTTTCCCAACCTTGGCAACTTGAAGATATTTGGACTTCAACTCCCAGAAGTCCCCAGCCAGCATTTGCTGGCTGGGGGCTTCTTGGAGTTGAAGTCCAGATATCTTCAAGTTGCCAAGGTTGAGAAACACTGGTGTAGAGTTCCATACATGCTTAACTTATGCATTGCTCCAACTGTAACACAGACCAATGCCAGGTGTCCTCCCATGCACCCATCCCCTAAAAATGGGAGTAAAATTTATTCATTTTGTTATTAAACTTATATGCTGCCCAACTCCCAGAGGATTTTGGTTGGCTCACGACAAAGATAAAAACATCATAAATATCAAAAACATCAAAAACATCTATTAAAAACAACTAAGAAACATATACATCATTCATTTCTGGATGGATCTTGTAATGGTGAGATCAATGGTCCCAGCCCTGCCGGAAGAGCCAGATCTTCATTGCTTTGCAGAAGGCCAATAGGGTAGGGGGTAGTCCAGATCTCAGGGAGCAATGAATTCCAGAGGGTCGGGGCAGCGACAGAGAAGGCACTCCCCCGGGGTTCTGCCAGTCAACGGAACCTGAAGGAATCTATCTATCTATCTATCTATCTATCTATCTATCTATCTATCTATCTATCTATCTATCTATCTATCTATCTATCTATCTAATTAATTCAACTTCTATGCCGCTCAATCCCATAGGACTCAAGGCAGCTTACAATAAACAATATAAATACAAAAACAATAAAAAAGTCGAATATAAAATTTAAAACAATAAAACCTTAATTAAAAACCCATTATAGAGCAATCACGACAACATGCATCCGTACCATTCATACAATACAAGATAACCTGGCTCTAAGCCATATAGAGCTTTAAATGTAATGACCAACACCTTGAAATGCGTCCATAAACTGACTAGGAAGCCAGTGCAGCATAAAAGTCCATTCAACCAACCAATCAACCAACCAACCAACCAATAAATGAATAAATAAACAAGCAAGCCAGGGAATTGGTATAATGTGGGTATACCTAGGTGCTCCAACGACAGCTTGTGCAGCTGCATTCTGGACCAACTGCAGTCTCCGAGCACTTCCCAAGGGTAGTCCCTTGTAGAGCGTGTTGCAGTAGCCTAACCATGAGTGGACAAGGGCATGAGTGACAGAGAGGAGAGCTCCACGATCCAAATAGGGTCACAATTGGTGTTATCAAGCAAACCTGTATACAAAGGTCCAACTGGTTACAGCTGTTAGATGTTGTTCTAATTTAAGCTGTGAGTCCAGGAGGATACCCAAATTGCAAATCCATTCTGAGGGAGATAATTTCTCCCCCCGAACCAAAGAAGGAAACTCGGTATAATCTTTCAGGGGAAAAACCCACAGCCACTCGGTCTTGTTAGGGTTGAGTCTGAGCCTATTTCCTCCCATCCCGAGCCTCACAGCCTCTAGGAACCGGCACATTTATTTATCATTTATTAATTGGACTTTTATGCTGCCCCTCTCCGAGGACTTGGGGAGGCTTACAATATATAACAGAACAATATATAACATCCTAAATCCAATTAATTTAAATTTATAATCTAAAAAACCCAGAAAACCATAAAAAGACAGTCATTCCCATTCAGTCAACTTACTCTCAACACATTCACGGCCAGGGGGCTACAGTCTAGTGGCCCCAAGACCCACATAAATGAGTCTTAAGACTCTTGCAGAAGGCGAAGAGAGTGGGAGCAGTATGAATCTCTAGGGGAAGCCGATTCCAGAGGGCCGCCCCCCACACACACACATAGAGAGAGAGAGAAGGCTCTTCCCCTGGGCCCCACCAAATGATATTGTCTAGTTGACGGGACCTGGAGAAGGCTGACTCTGTGGGACCCAATCGGTCGTTGGGACTCATGCAGCATAAGGCTGTCTCATAAGTATTCTGCCCCGATGCCATGTAGGGCTTTATAGGTCATAACCAACACTTTGAATTGCATCCAGAAACCAATTGGCAGCCAACGCAGGTCGCAGAGTGCTGGAGAGATATGTGCATGTCTGGGCAGACCCATGACTTCTCACGCAGCTGCATTCTGCCCAATTTGCAGTTTCTGAATGCTCTTCAAAGATAGCCCCATGTAGAGAGCATTGCAGTAGTTGAAACTCGAGGTGATAAGGGCATGAGTGACTGTGAGTAGAGACTCCCTGTCCAAATAGGCCACAACTGGTGCACCAGGTGAACCTGAGCCAATACACACCCTAACCAGAACCCAAAGATGATGTTCTAGAATCAGCTGTGGGTCGAGGTGGATGCCCAAGTTGTGGACCCTTTCTGAGCAGGTCAAAAGTCCCCCCCTGGTGATGGACAGATGGATGGAAGTGTCCTTGCGAGGCAGAGCCCATAGCTACTCCATCTTGTCGGGGTTAAGTTTGAGCCTGTTAGCATCCATCCAAACCCTAACAGCCTCCAGAGTCTGGCACATTACTTCCACTGCTTCACTGAGTAGATACGGGCTGGAGATGCATAGCTGAGTAGCATCAGCTGGAGCTGGAGTGACACCACCTTCTCAACAACCTTCCCAATGAAGGGAAGATTGAAGACAGGATGATAGTTGTTAAATACCTAGATGGATCCAGGGAAGGCTTCTTGAGGATGCACAAGTGCCTCCTATAAGGGAGCCGGAAAGGACCCATCTCTCAATGAAGCGTTGACAACCTCCTGGACCCAGCTCCGTGTTACCTCCCAGCTGGCCGAAACCAGCCAGGAGGGACATGGGTCAAATAAACAAGTGGTGGTACTCTGATCTAATATGCAGCTCACGATCTTCCCCGTCTGTCCTTTGGCCTTGGATATCCATGTTTGCAAGAGCAAATTTAGCCTTGTTTTATTATAGTTCCTTGTGGCTTCCACAGCAATAAAAATATCTTTCCATTCCAAATTTTCCTTAGTAGAGACCTCAGCAGATTCCATATGTGTCACATTATGTGGCCTTTCATTTATCTTTCCATTCGCTTTCAGATGGGATCCACCAGCGTTTGTGACATAATTCCATTTTTCTAGTATATTTTCTTTTGTCACCTGTGTCGCTGGCCTTGATCCAGTTGCATAAGGATGCATCATATCCACTGCTTCACTGAAGTGACAAGAGGTGGTGACACACAACTGGGTATCAAAAGCATATTGCTGGTACCTCATCCCATGTCGTCAGATGATCTCAACCCATGGTTTCATGTAGATGTTAAATAGGAGGGGGAAAAGAACCAATCCCTGAGGGACCCCAAAAACAAGGGGTTTAGGGGTTGATCTCTGTCCTTCTGCCAACGCGGCCAGAGAGATAGCATGGTGTCTCCTACTCCCAGCCCCCTCAGTTGTCCAAGAAAGAGATCATGGTCAATCATATCAAAGACCACTGAGAGGTCAAGTAGCACTAGGAGAGAGAAATAACCCCCATCTCGGGCTCACCAGAGATCATCCAGCAGCATGACCAAAGCAGTTCCTATGCTATAACCAGGTCTGAAGTGGGTCTAGGTAATCTATTTCATCCACTGGAGCTGAAGTGATGTCACTTTCTCCACACCTTTCCCACAAATGGTAAATTGGAGACTGGTGGAAAGTTCTTTAAATCTGCTGGATCCAGGGAAGACTTCTTGAGGATGGATCTTACAATCACTTCCTTTAATGGTTATGGGAAAGACCCCTCTCTCAAGGATGAGTTAATTATAGCCTGTAGCCACCCTCATGTTTATTTATTCATTTATTTATTTGTTTATTTGTTTGTTTATTTATTTATTTATTTATTTATTTATTTATTTATTTATTTATTTATTTATTTATTTATTTATTTATTTATTATTTAGATTTGTATGCCGCCCCTCTCCGCAGACTCGGGGTGGCTCACAGCAAAGTGAAAACAATTTACAACAAATCTAAATTACTATTTAAAAATATTTTAAAAACCCCATTTTCTAAACAAACATACATACAGACATACCATTCATAAATTGTAAATGCCTGGGGAAGATGTCTCAGTTCCCCCATGCCTGACGACAAAGGTGGGTCTTAAGGAGCTTATGAAAGGCAAGGAGAGTAGGGGCAGTTGTAATCTCTGGGGGGAGTTGGTTCCAGAGGGCCGGGGCTGCCACAGAGAAGGCTCTTCCTCTGGGGCCCGCCAACCGACATTGTTTAGTTGACAGGACCCGGAGAAGGCCCACTCTGTGGGACCTAATCGGTCGCTGGGATTCGTGCGGCAGAAGGCGGTCTCGGAGATATTCTGGTCCAGTGCCATGAAGGGCTTTAAAGGTCATAACCAACACTTTGAATTGTGACCGGAAATTGATCAGCAACCAATGCAGACTGCGGAGTGTTGGTGAAACATGGGCATACCTAGGTAAGCCCATGACTGCTCTCGCAGCTGCATTCTGCACAATCTGGAGTTTCCGAACACTTTTCAAAGGTAGCCCCATGTAGAGAGCATCACAGTAGTCGAACCTCGAGGTGATGAGGGCATGAGTGACTGTGAGCAGTGAGTCCCTGTCCAGATAGGGCCGCAACTGGTGCACCAGGTGAACCTGGGCAAACGCCCCCCTCGCCACAGCTGAAAGATGATTCTCTAATGTGAGCTGTGGATCGAGGAGGATGCCCAAGTTGCGGACCCTCTCCGAGGGGGTCAATAATTCCCCCCCCAGGGTAATGGAAGGACAGATGGAATTGTCCTTGGGAGGCAAAACCCACAGCCACTCCGTCTTATCCGGATTGAGTTTGAGTCTGTTGACACCCATCCAGGCCCCAACAGCCTCCAAACACCGGCACATCAGTTCCACTGCTTCATTGACTGGACATGGGGTGGAGATGTAAAGCTGGGTATCATCATCGTACTGATGATACCTCATCCCATGCCCTTGAATGATCTCACCCAGTGGTTTCATGTAGATATTAAATAGCAGGGGGGAGAGGACCGACCCCTGAGGCACCCTGCAAGGGAGAGACCTCGAGGTCGACCTCTGACCCCCCACTAACACTGACTGCGACCGACCGGAGAGGTAGGAGGAGAACCACTGGAGAACAGTGCCTCCCACCCCCAACCCCTCCAGCCGGTGCAGAAGGATACCATGGTCGATGGTATCGAAAGCCGCTGAGAGGTCAAGAAGCACCAGGACAGAGGATAAACCCCTGTCCCGGGCCCGCCAGAGATCATCCATCAACGCGACCAAAGCAGTTTCCGTGCTGTAACCGGGCCTGAAACCTGACTGCTGGGGACCTAGATAATCGGCTTCTTCCAAGGACCGTTGGAGCTGGAGTGCCACCACCTTCTCGACAACCTTCCCCATAAAGGGAAGGTTGGAGACTGGACGGTAGTTATTGAGTACGGCTGGGTCCAGGGAAGGCTTCTTGAGGAGGGGGCGCACGAGCACCTCTTTATAGGATGATGGAAAGGATCCCCTCCCCAAGGAAGCGTTGACAATCTCCTGGACCCAGCTCCGTGTCACCTCCCTGCCAGGAGGGACACGGGTCCAGTAAACAGGTGGCGGAACTCACAGCTCCAATGGCCTTGTCCACTTCATCAGGTGTCACCAGATCAAACTCTTCCCAGACAGGTGGACAAGTACGGGCCCCAGTCACCTCGACTGACTCGTTGTCAGCCGACTCTGTTTTTCAATTTGAGTCGAGGTCCGCCCGGATCTCAGCGATTTTATCAGCGAAAAACATGTTAAAATCCTCGGCACTACTCTGTAAGGGCTCCCCAACTCCCCCCTGGTTAAGAAGGGAGCGGGTCACCCTAAACAGAGCGGCCGGGCGGGATTCCGCTGATGCAATCAAGGCGGCATGATACGCGCATCTTGCCGCCTTGAGCGCCACTTTGTAAGTCTTAATAAAAGCTCTTACAAGTGTTCGATTGGATTCAGACTTACTCTTCCTCCATCGCTTCTCTAGACGTCTCTTCTGGCGTTTCAACTCCCGGAGCTCCTCGTTGAACCATGGAGCTCTACGGGGTCTAGCGCCACGGAGAGGTCGCAAAGGTGCAATCCGATCAAGAGCCTCCGCTGCAGCCTTGTTCCAGGCTTCCGCAAGAGACTCCGCCGAACTGTGGACGAGTGCATCTGGAATAACCCCAAGCGCCGTCTGAAAGCCCTCTGGGTCCATCAGGCGTCTGGGGTGGAACATCTTAATTGGTTCCGCCTCCCTGCGGGGAAGCATTGGAGCCAGGAAGTCAAGCCGTAGTAGAAAATGGTCTGACCATGACAAAGGCAATACTTCTAAGCCCCTTAGTCTCAGACCATTGCTCAATTGCTCAGAGAGGAATACCATGTCGGGTGCGTGCCCTCCCTCGTGAGTCGGACCCTGTATTACTTGAGTCAGGTCCATGGCTGTCATGGTGGCCATGAACTCCTGTGCCAGTCCAGAGGCTTCGCCGAGTGACGGCAGGTTGAAGTCTCCCAAGACAATAAGTCTGGGGAACTCCACCGCCAACCCGGCTACCTCCTCGAGCAGCACAGGCAGGGCTTTTGACACGCAGCTGGGAGGCAGGTACGTGAGAAACAAGCCCACCTGAACCTCTAAGTCCAAGTTCATCAAGAGAGACTCGCAACCCGCAATCTCTGGAGCAATGAGTCTACGTAGGCAAAGGCTCTCCCTGGCTATAATAGCCACTCCTCCCCCCCCTTCCCTGGGGTCGAGGTTGATGCCATATCTGAAACCCAGCTGTGCAAATTTCAGAGAGAGGAACTCCTCCCTCTGGGCCCAGCCAGGTTTCAGTAATACATGCCAGGTCGGCTCCTCATCCAGGATTAAATCCCGGATGAGGAGAGCTTTATTTACCACCGACCTGGCATTAAGCAGCAGCAACCTGAGCCCAGGGCCAGAATTACACTCATCACCAGTACCCAAGGTTGATTTCACAGAGCCAGACCAAGGGATCGTTATTAAGCAACGATTCCTTGTTCCCCTGGAACGGCTAACTCTGTGGCCCCCACCATATCTGCCTCTCCCCAGCAACACCGGGATATTCTGACCTTCTGTCACCCCAGAGATTAGTGCCCCCGCTCCTCCCACCTCTCTGGCGTCAGGTGGGCCAAATCCGTCATTCATACTATTTCCAATTTTCTCATTCATACCGTACTCCCACCCACCCCAACCATCACACTCATACCAATCATTCACTCCATGCACAAGATTATGTCTACCCCAATCATCCATTAATTAAAAGACCCCCCAATAATATTAAAAAAGAATTAAATTAATAGTAGTTAAAAACACTAATGAAATATGTCACAATAAATACATATAAAATAGAAAGTAGAAAAAATTCATAAAATTAATAATTAATAGTATAAAATCAGATCTTAATATTAGTTAATCATCGGTCAATCAATCAATCCAGGTGTAATGTCTTTTGTAGATCTTCTATAGCTTTTAGGTCTTAAAAGGTCTTAAAAAACTGCTGTTTTCTACAGTCAGTCCACTAGGGGGCATAGATCTTCTATAAAGTGCATAGCAGTCAGGAGGATTGGGGGGGGGGAGACGACAAACCATGATAGGCATTTACAAAGTTAGTATTAGCAATGTCCCTAGGCCAATTGGCCATATTGTTCCCGAGCAACCAATTCCATCTTTCTCACCCCCTCTAATCATTTTTGTCATTGTTGTTCCAATGTCCAGCAGGTCCATCAGTCTCCGCAGTCTTTCCATCTCACTTAACCTCCCCTCGGCACCAGCAACTCTCACCCACTGGTGCCATGCGGGGGGGAGCGGGGGGGGCGGGGGGTTGTTGTCCCTGAATGTTCCCCACTTGCAGTTATCATCCGCCACTGGCAACAGGTCGCTCCCATCTCGGTATTGATCTCCACTTCTCTCCGTCGCCTCCGTTACCCCCTGGCCTTCACCGCCTCGGCGCCGGTCACTCTCACTCACCAGGGTCGGGGGGGGGTGTTACCTCTCTGCTGGCAGAAACCTGCCCGGAGGGGCATGGGTCCAACAAACAAGTGGAGGAACTCATCACTCCTACTGCCGTGTCAATATCCCCAGGTATCACAGGCTCAATTTCATCCCATACAATAGGAGTAGGACCTATCCCTGTTAATTCGGTCGAAATTGCCCAATCAGAGTCTAGGTCTGTCCAAATCTGAGTTACTTTATGCTATAAGAACTGCAAAAAACTCCTCAGCTTTGCCCTGTAAGGGCTCCTCCACTTCCCCCCCCAAACCAAGGAGGAAACGAGTCACCCGAAACAGGGCGGCTGGCCATGACTCAGTGGATGCAATAAGTGCAGAAAAATACAAATGTTTTGCTACATGTATCACCACTAAATAAGGCCTAATAAAGACTCTTAAAAGTCTTTAAGGGAAGAAAGGTCTATACCACTTAATTTCAGATCATGTCTCCAATGCTTCGACAGAAACAGCAGGTAAAACATGTCGTGTGTCCCCCCACAATGGGTCGGACCCTGAACTACTTACTTGGGTCAGGTCGATGGTTGTCATGGAAGCCATGAACGTTTGATCCACTTCCAAGAATTTTCCAAATGATGGCAAATTGAAGTCCCCCAGTACCATTAGCCTAGGGAATTCTTCCGCCAACTCAGGTATTGCCTCTAGGATCTCAGGCAGGGCTGTTGTAATGCAGCTGGGTGGAAAGTAGATCAACAACAAGCCCAACTGGACCCCAGAGTCCAACCTCACAAAGAGAGACTCACACCCAATAATCCCTGGGCCAGGGATCCTGCAAGGACAAAGATTCTTATGGGCGATGACTGCCACTCCACCACCCCTTCCCTGGAGTCATGGCTGATGTTGTACCTGAAATCCGGGCACATCTTAAAGAGGGGAACTCCACCCTCCTGCCCCAGCCAGGTTTCAATTATACACGCTAGGTCAGCGCTCTCATCTAGGATTAAAATTTCAGGGGATAGTGGTATTGCTCACAATAGACCTGGCATTAAACAGCAGCATCCTGAGGCCAGGGCCCTGAGCTCCCAAGTCACCAGGTATACGAGGTGAGCCTGAAGGGCCGGAACAAGGAATCACTTAGATACAGCAAGTCCTAGTTCCCTGCAGATGGCCTACCCCTCGGCTCCTGCCCTACCCTCCCAGTTATAACTGAAATGCTCTGGCCCTCTACCATCCCAGAGATCCCCTTCCCCATCCCATCAGCCACTCCCCTCTCTGGTAAGCAAAACACTTCACTCATACCAAGTCGGGGGTCATGACTAGGTTCCCATCTGCTTCTATTTCTACACCCAGCAGAGTGGGCTCCATTCTTTTCCCCTAGTTCTCACATTCTCCTTAAATACAAACATTCAAAACCAACTCTTCAAGCCAACACATCCCAACATCCTCACACATACACATAAACATCCCCTCCAGTAAAAAATTGTCTATAATAGTGCAAGATGGTAAGTCTGTGTTACACACACAGTCCTACAGGGCTTACAGAGGCAGTTTACAAGATTATCCATAATTGTCTGTCTGCCAGAAATGATCATCTGTCTGCAGTGAATGATTGTCTATCTGCAGAAAGGCCCGATTCAGATTCGGCAAACACTGTTTCAAAAGGCAGTTTGCAAGATTGTCCATAGTAGTCTGTCTGCCGGAAATGATAATCTGTCTGTAGAATGATAGTTTATCCTCAGAAAGGCTTGATTCAGGTTTGGCAAAACACTGTCTCAAAACCAAGGCCGGGGTTGCCTGTGATGTAATTAACATACTCACAACAATGCTGGTGATAATAAAGTTACATTTAGTAAACAATTATATACCTTAGTAATCATTTTTTCATCTGTACCTGTTAGTTTATCAATTTCTTATTCTTCATTTTGAAAGCCATATTGCTCTAAGTCCTTTTTCTAATTTGTTTGGATCTGTTGGTAGGGCCACCAGTCTACTCTGATTCCTTATGTTTGCAATTCTTGATTCAATTTTAACTTTCCTTGTTCATCTAGTAATTCATTATATGTAACTACTTTATCTAAGTCTATGACATTTGAATAGACCAATGCTTCCATTGTTGAAATCCATTGCAAACTTTTATATAGAAATTTTGCTTAATTTTCCTCTAGACCTCCATCAATTAATTTCTTCTTTGATGTCTTTGGAAATAATTATGTATTTTATTATTTCCCTCCCACAAGAACGCATTCCCGTCCTTAATTTTGATCATTAATATTTTCTTGTTTAAGATTATTCATTCTCTAATCCGTGTCACCGCAGCTGCCTGATAACACAGTTCCCAGTCTGGTAGGCCCAAGCCTCCTCTCAATCTAGAGTCCTGTAAAAGTTTGTTTTATTCTGGCCTTTTCCCCTTGCCAAATGGATTTTAACATTGTTTTGTTTAATTCTTCAAATAAAATATTTAATTTTATTGGAATTGTTTGAAATAAGTATACAATTTTGGGTAGAATATTCATTTCAATGGTAGTGATTCTTCCTACTAAAGGTAATTATAATTTTATTTAATTTTCCAAATATTTATGTGTTAGTGTTGGTTTTTTTTACTATTTGAAATTCTAATTCTCTCTAATTTTTTGTTTTGGTCTTGTGTAAGGTTTCTGGTTATTATATTTGTTTTGTTTTTATTTATTTTTAACCCTGCAACCTTTCCGAATTCCTGTAATTCACTTCATCAGTGAAGTGAATGCTGCAATTTATATTCTGTCCAGATATTTATGCAGAATAATGCAGTGACTCCTTATCCAAATAGGGCCACAACTGTTGCACCAGGTGAACCTGGGCAACACCCCCCCCCCCTCAGCACAGCAAAAAGATGATGTTCTAAAGTCAGCTGTGGATCGAGTAAGATGCCCAAGTTGCAGACCCTCTCAGAGATCCCCCCCAGGGTAATGGATGGACAGATGGAAGTATCCTTGGGAGGCAAAACCCAAAGCCACTCCGTCTTGTCGGGATTGAGTTTGAGCCTGTTAGCACCCAACCAGACCCTAACAGCCTCCAGACACTGGCACATCACTTCCACTACTTCACCGAGTGGACACGGCATGGAGATGTATAACTGGGTGTCATCAGCATACCAACGACGGCTCACCCCAGGCCCTTGGGTTTCATGTAGATATTAAACAGCAGGGGGGAGAGGACCAACCCCTGGGAAATTCCACAAGGGAGGGACCTTAGAGTTGACCTCTGACCCCCACTAACACCGACTGTGACCAATCAGAGAGGTAGGAGGAGAACCACTATAGGATGGTGCCTCCCACTTCCAACCCCTCAGATTTCGCGAGATTCCAGCCATTTTCTGTGCATCGGCCTCTGGCCGATGACGTCGTCGGGGGTGGAGTCTGCAAGCCTATATAAGAGGCTGTGCAGGCTTGGGGCCTCCTTTTCGCCATGACGACGACGAGCAGCAAACACCCTCCCGCCCTCCCTATCTTTCAGTGTGCCACTGTGGGTCGCCCATAGGGGGTCGAATAGGAATTTTTGGCGGTCCCAGCATTTTCTGCAATCATTTTTTCGCTATTCCACACTGTGGTGACGGTTGGCGGTTAGGGAGTGCTTCGCCCCCCTGATTAGTCTAATTGGCTTACCTTTGGTCATTTGGGTAGGCAGGTTAGGGGCGGAAAGTTGGGTGGTGTTTAGCAACTTTGTGTTCTCCGTTGGGCATCTTTGGGGATGATTGACAGGTTCTCTCCAAAGGTCATGGTGCCTTTAGCTCGATCTGACCAATTGGGGGGAACTTGTCTTTGGGTCCCGCCCATCTCTATCCCCTTGTAGGGGTTAGACTGCGAGACCTCCCACATGCAGGTGGATGGCTGGGATCCAGGTGAGGGCGGGGCCCTTCACCTGGATCAGCATGGAGCTACACCCATAAGTTGCCCAGGAGGTTTTTCTGACGTCATTTTCCACCCCGGAAGTAATTGTTTGACCCTGCAGGTCCTTGTTAGGGTTTAGTTAAATTTATGCTAATTTAATGAATAAATTATGCAAATTTAATTAATAAAAATGACCCATTTTAAATCCAGCTCTCTGTGTCCGTGTCGTTACTCCGCCTCTGCTGCAATGATAATCTTTCTGTAGAATGATAGTTTATCCACAGAAAGGCTTGATTCAGGTTTGGCAAAACACTGTCTCAAAACCAAGGCCGGGGTTGCCTGTGATGTAATTAACGTACTCACAACAATGCTGGTGATAATAAAGCTTACAGAGCTTCTGCCCGGAGTTACTCCCGTTAGCAAACTTCACAGAGAAATAATCCTCTGCATTCCAGGCTTCCCACTGACCTCCTCGGAGAGCAAGAGGGTGGAGTCCCACCTCGAGAGCCAACAGACAGAGAGTTCATGAGTTGAGTTACAGTTGAGTTTACAGTTTGCTTGCTGCTAAGGCGTGCCTCAGTTTCCCAGCAGGTATTCATCTGGCTAGTGTCCTAAATTTAATTTTAGGAATCCCCTGATGAAGGTGCTATCCATTTAGTTATGTCTAAAACTTGGTGATTCCATGGGTCAGGTCCCTCCACATCTTCCGACCTTGCACTACTTCTTTGAATTGTTCTATGCTTTGGCTGATGCCAAGTTTTGACATCCATGTTTTTCGGTGGCCTGGTTTCCTTTATTACTAACTCTTCTGCACATAATTTCTTTCTCCAGTGAATTCCCCTGTTTGGCATTGCTCAAAATAAGTGGGACACAGTTTTGTGATTTTGCCTTCCAGCGACACGACTGGTGTTAGACATTCCAGTACTTGCTTATTAGTCACCTTTGCTGTCCAAGGAGAAGTCTACTACACCACCGTAGTTCAAATGAATCAATTTTCTTCCTGATTTGCTTTTCTATAGTCCAACTTGAATCCATTGAGCCCAGGTTAATAACAGCACTTTGCACCCGCATGAGAGGATGGAAGTGATTTTTTAAAAAAAAAATTATTGAGGTTTTTCAAGTTAAAACAAAACAAATTCCACTAGTATAGCTTTATAATCTCAGAAATTTCTTTCTCAATTCTACATTCTTCATAATTAAGGCTAAAGTTTTGCACTTAAACCTTCTGTTCATTTTATACATATTATACATTGCTTAAACAACCATTTAGATTCTAAAATTACATTTACCACATTTTAGTATTTTTTAATATCAATTTACACATTAATTTTACTTTTCTTTTCGAGGCAATCATACTATCTGTCCCATATTTTGTAATACACTGTTTCCTCTCTCTCAATTCAAATGTTAATTTATTCATCTCTGCGCATTCTAGTACTGATCATCGCATTCAAGAGTTTCTTTTCTTTCTTCCAGTTTTGGCCAAATATAATTCTCACTGCTGTTATTATTTATTTTATTTATTTATTTATTTATTTATTATTTAGATTTGTATGCCGCCCCTCTCCGGGGACTCGGGGCGGCTCACAGCAAGATATAGCAAATCGTAACAAATCCAAATAAATTTAAAATATTTTTTAAAAAGTTTAAAAAGAACCCCATTTACTAACAAACACACACACAAACATACCATGCATAAATTTTACATGCCCGGGGGAGGTGTTTCAGTTCCCCCATGCCTGACGGCAAAGGTGGGTTTTAAGGAGTTTACGGAAGGCAGGGAGAGTAGGGGCAGTTCTAATCTCTGGGGGGAGTTGGATCCAGAGAGTCGGGGCCGCCACAGAGAAAGCTCTTCCCCTGGGGCCCGCCAACTGACATTGTTTAGTTGACGGGACCCGGAGAAGGCCCACTCTGTGGGACCTAATCGGTCGCTGGGATTTTTGCAGCAGAAGGCGGTCTCGGAGATATTCTGGTCCAGTGCCATGAAGGGCTTTAAAGGTCATAACCAACACTTTGAATTGTGACCGGAAATTGATCAGCAGCCAATGCAGACTGCGGAGTGATGGCGAAACATGGGCATACCTAGGTAAGCCCATGACTGCTCTCGCAGCTGCATTCTGCACAATCTGAACTGTCCGAACACTTTTCAAAGGTAGCCCCATGTAGAGAGCATTACAGTAGTCGAACCTCGAGGTAATGAGGGCATAAGTGACTGTGAGCAATGAGTCCCGGACCAGATAGGGCCGCAACTGGTGCACCAGGCGAACCTGGGCAAACGCCCCCCTCGCCACAGCTGAAAGATGGTTCTCTAATGTGAGCTGTGGATCGAGGAGGATGCCCAAGTTGCGGACCCTCTCCGAGGGGGTCAATAATTCCCGCTCCAGGGTAATAGACAGACAGATGGAATTGTCCTTGGGAGGCAAAACCCACAGCCACTCCGTCTTATCCGGGTTGAGTTTGAGTCTGTTGACACCCATCCAGGCCCCAACAGCCTCCAGACACCGGCACATCACCTCCACTGCTTTGTTGACTGGACATGGGGTGGAGATGTAAAGCTGGGTATCATCAGCGTACTGATGATACCTCACCCCATGCCCTTGGATGATCTCACCCAGCGGTTTCATGTAGATATTAAATAGCAGGGGGGAGAGGACCGACCCCTGAGGCACCCCACAAGGGAGACCTCGGAGTCGACCTCTGACCCTCCACTAACACCGATTGCGACCGACTGGAGAGGTAGGAGGAGAACCACTGAAGTACAGTGCCTCCCACCCCCAACCCCTCCAGCCGGTGCAGAAGGATACCATGGTCGATGGTATCGAAAGCCGCTGAGAGGTCAAGGAGCACCAGGACAGAGGATAAACCCCTGTCCCGGGCCCGCCAGAGATCATCCATCAACGCGACCAAAGCAGTTTCTGTGCTGTAACCGGGCCTGAAACCCGACTGCTGGGGACCTAGATAATGGGCTTCTTCCAAGGACCGTTGGAGCTGGAGCGCCGCCACCTTCTTAACAACCTTCCCAATAAAGGGAAGGTTGGAGACTGGCCAATAGTTATTAAGTATGGCTGGGTCCAGGGAAGGCTTCTTGAGGAGGGGGCGCACGAGCGCCTCTTTATAGAGTGTTGGAAAAACTCCCCTCCCCAAGGAAGCGTTGGTAATCTCCTGGCCCCAGCTCCGTGTCACCTCCCTGCTGGCCGAGACCAACCAGGAGGGACACAGATCTAGTAAACAGGTGGTGGAACTCACAGATCCAATGGCCTTGTCCACTTCATCAGGTGTCACCAGATCAAACTCTTCCCAGACAGGTGGACAAGTACGTGCCCCAGTCACCTCGACTGATTCGTTGTCAGTCGACTCTGTTTCCCAATTGGAGTCGAGGTTGGCCCGGATCTGAGCGATTTTATCAGCGAAAAACGTATTAAAATCCTCGGCACTGCTCTGCAAGGGCTCCCCAACTCCCCCCTGATTAAGAAGGGAGCGGGTCACCCTAAACAGAGCGGTCGGGCGGGATTCCGCTGATGCAATCAAGGCGGCATGGTACGTGCATCTTGCCGCCTTGAGTGCCACTTTGTAAGTCTTAATAAAAGCTCTTACAAGTGTTCGATCAGATTCAGACATACTCTTCCTCCATCGCTTCTCTAGACGTCTCTTCTGGTGTTTCAACTCCCGGAGCTCCTCGTTGAACCATGGAGCTCTACGGGGTCTAGCGCCACGGAGAGGTCGCAAAGGCGCAATCCGGTCAAGAGCCTCCGCTGCAGCCTTGTTCCAGGCCTCCGCAAGAGACTTCGCCAAACTGTGGATGAGTGCCTCTGGAATAACCCCAAGCGCCGTCTGAAAGCCCTCTGGGTCCATCAGGCGTCTGGGGCGGAACATCTTAATTGGTTCCACCTCCCTGCGGGGAAGGATTGGAGCCAGGAAGTCAAGCCGTAGTAGAAAATGGTCTGACCATGACAAAGGCAATGCTTCTAAGCCCCTTAGTCTCAGACCATTACTCAATTGCTCGGAAAGGAATACCATGTCAGGTGCGTGCCCTCCCTCGTGAGTCGGACCCTGTACTACTTGAGTCAGGTCCATGGCTGTCATGGTGGCCATGAACTCCTGTGCCAACCCAGGGGTTTCGCCGAGTGACGGCAATAAGTCCGGGGAACTCCACCGCCAACCCGGCTACCTCCTCGAGTAGCACAGGCAGGGCGTTTGACACGCAGCTGGGAGGCAGGTACATGAGAAATAAGCCCACCTGAACCCCTAAGTCCAACTTCATCAAGATAGACTTGCAACCCGCAATTTCCGGAGCAATGAGTCTACGTAGGCAAAAGCTCTCCCTGGCTATAATAGCCACTCCTCCCCCCCCTTCACTGGGGTCGAGGTTGATGCAATATCTGAAACCCGGCTGGGCAAATTTCAGAGAGAGGAACACCTCCCTCTGGGCCCAGCCAGGTTTCAGTAATACATGCCAGGTCGGCCTCCTCATCCAGGATCAAATCCCGGATGAGGAGAGCTTTATTTACCACCGACCTGGCATTGAGCAGCAGCAACCTGAGCCCAGGGCCAGAGTTACACTCATCACCAGTACCCAAGATTGGGCTCACGGAGCCAGAACAAGGCATCGTTATTAAGCAATGATCACTCGTTCCCCTGGAATGGCTAACTCCGTGGCCCCCGCCATATCTGCCTCTCCCCAGCAACACTGGAATATTCCAACCCTCTGCCACCCCAGAGATCGGTGCCCCTTCCCCTCCCGCCTCTCGAGCGTCAGGTGGGCCAAATCTATCATTCATACTGTTACCATTCATCTCAACCATACCGTAACCCCACCTACCCCAGCCATCCCAATCATACCAGCAATTCAACTCATGCACACAGGTATATCTATCCCAATCATCCATTAATTTAGAAACCCCCAATATTAAAAATAGATTAAATTAATAACAGTTTAAAACACTAATAAATATATAAAATACAATTCCCAATTAATTAATTAATTATTAAAACAGGTAAAATATGAAAACAGCTAAGTATAAAAATATATTAAATATATAAAAAATATATAGAAAAAGGAGTCAGTCAGCAGCTCTTAAATAGTCAGCAGAAAGATGGTGCCAAAGTCTAAATAAATGGCTTCTTAAGGGTTTGATATGATCGTCCACTTAGCAATTGTCCAGGTTTCTGGGAAAGAAATCACCAAAGTGCTGGCCCTGACCCCTGACCAGCATCCCCAGTCCAAGTCCATATGGCTTAGTTATTATTTCCTCCGACTTCCTTAACCTTGTGTCCTTCCTTGCTCCTGTCGTTTGCTTCAGTCGCCTTCCAATGTCCGCTGTTCTTCCTGGGTGGCATCTCCCCTCACAATAGTCTCTCCGGTTCCAAACCTGCACCACGGCCTCCATTTTAATGGTCCCCCCGACGTCGGGCGCCCCCACCATTTGGCGCCACAGCGTCCCGGGAACAAATTTAGTACCGAAGGTCCAGTTGTCTTGTTCAGTCTTAGTGCTCAGCCTTCTCGGTAGTATTTCCCCAATAAAAACCACCCGAAAGACATTCTGGAGCAGCAGGGCATCAGGATCTTATTGAGGGGTGCTCTCTTCCAGCCTCCAAATCTCCCCATCTTTCGAGCGCAGCTACAAAGGACGGCAACATGCAGCTAATGGCAGGCAGCTGTGTTCTAATTAGCTGCTGCCATTACCGCTTCCCAGCTGATCGATCTGACAGACTTCGCAACGAAGGAGACAGAAAAAACCCTGGGAAAGTGAGGCATTTGCATCATTTTACGCAGCAAATGCTCACCTCCCGGACTGCAGACGAGCTGTCTGGTATCTCTGATTCACTCCCGGCAGCGCAGCTCAGCTGCAAATGGCAGCCGCCATTCCACTGCGTCTCCGCCGATCTGACTCCAGGCGTGTTCGCGGCCAAACAGCTCACCACCGCCACGAACACCACCGAATCAAGGATCTCCGAAAAAGGGGACACTTCGCCTCCCCAAAACTCTGAAACAGGTTTGCTGACTCAACGGGGGTTTCCTATATTTTTCGGTGTTTAAACCGTAGTCAGGTGGAGCTATGATTCCACCCTCCTTCTCCTTCCCCCACCGGAACCGGATTATGTGTTGTATAATTTAATAGATTTCTTTTTTAAATATTTTCTTTTATTATTCCTAATAGAAACAGTTCTGGACTCATCTCAATTTTTTGCTCTGTTATTTCTTCCATCCAATTTTTAATTTTCCTCCAATATTTCTTTGCATTGGGATATGTCAAGAATGTCCCTTGTACATGATTGCATTTCCAACACTTAGGCAGTATAATTGGATACATTTTGGCCAATCTTACTGATGGGAGATGCCATCTATAAATCATTTTAAATATATTCTCCTTATATGCAGCCAACATTGTCATCTTATAATTCCCTCCCCCAAATTTGTTCTCAAATTTTACCCATGTAATCATTATTTATTTTACAGTTTTCTCCTCCATTTTACATTTAGTAAACAATTATATACCTTAGTAATCATTTTTTCATCCGTACCTGTTAGTTTATCAATTTCTTATTCTTCATTTTGAAAGCCATATTGCTCTAAGTCCTTTTTCTAATTTGTTTGGATCTGTTGGTAGGGCCACCAGTCTACTCTGATTCCTTATGTTTGCAATTCTTGATTCAATTTTAACTTTCCTTGTTCATCTAGTAATTCATTATATGTAACTACTTTATCTAAGTCTATGACATTTGAATAGACCAATGCTTCCATTGTTGAAATCAATTGTAAACTTTTTATATAGAAATTTTGCTTAATTTTCCTCTAGACCTCCACCAATTAATTTATTCTTTGATGTCTTTGGAAATAATTATGTATTTCATTATTTCCCTCCCACAAGAACGCATTCCCGTCAATATTCCAAGAGCTTAATTTTGATCATTAATATTTTCTTGGTTAAGATTATTCATTCTCTAATCCGTGTCACCGCAGCTGCCTGATAACACAGTTCCCAGTCTGGTAGGCCCAAGCCTCCTCTCAATCTAGAGTCCTGTAAAAGTTTGTTTTATTCTGGCCTTTTCCCCTTGCTAAATGGATTTTAACATTGTTTTGTTTAATTCTTCAAATAAAATATTTAATTTTATTGGAATTGTTTGAAATAAGTATACAATCTTGGGTAGAATATTCATTTCAATGGTAGTGATTCTTTCTACTAAAGATAATTATAATTTTATTTAATTTTCCAAATATTTCCGAATCTGTGTTAATAAATTCATATAATTATCTTTTTTTATATAGGAGCATTTAACAATTAGCCAAAGCCCTAGATATTTTGGTGTTTGTTTTTTTTACTATTTGAAATTCTAATTCTCTCTAACTTTTGTTTTGGTCTTGTGTAAGGTTTCTGGTTATTGTATTTGTTTTGTTTTTATTTATTTTTAACCCTGCAATCTTTCCGAATTCCTGTAATTCTCTAATCAATGCTATCCCTTTTTCCAAAGGATCTTCAATTATGAACACCACGTCATCAGTGAAGTGAATGCTGCAATTTATATTCTGTCCAGATATTTATGCAGAATAATGCAGTGACTCCTTATCAAAATAGGGCCACAACTGTTGCACCAGGTGAATCCGGGCAAACGCCCCTCTCAGCACAGCAAAAAGATGATGTTCTAAAGTCAGCTGTGGATCGAGGAAAATGCCCAAGTTGCAGACCCTCTCAGAGATCCCCCCCAGGGTAATGGATGGACAGATGGAAGTATCCTTGGGAGGCAAAACCCAAAGCCACTCCGTCTTGTCGGGATTGAGTTTGAGCCTGTTAGCACCCAACCAGACCCTAACAGCCCCCAGACACTGGCACATCACTTCCACTACTTCACTGAGTGGACACGGCATGGAGATGTATAACTGGGTGTCATCAGCATACCAACGATGGCTCACCCCATGCCCTCAGGTTTCATGTAGATATTAAACAGCAGGGGGGAGAAGACCAACCCCTGGGAAACCCCACAAGGGAGGGACCTCAGAGTTTGTATTTATTAGATTTGTATGCCGCCCCTGTCCGAAGACTTGGGGCGGCTAACAACAATAAAAAAGACAATGTAAACAAATCTAATATTAAAAATAATCTAAAAAACCCCAATTTAAAGAACCAATCATACATACAAGCATACCATGTATAAATTCTATAAGCCTAGGGGGAAGGGAAAATTTCAATTCCCCCATGCCTGACAGAGGTGGGTTTTAAGGAGCTTGCGAAAGGCAAGGAGCGTGGAGGCAACTCTGATATCTGGGGGGAGCTGATTCCAAAGGGTCGGGGCCGCCACAGAGAAGGCTCTTCTCCTGGGGCCCACCAAGCAACATTGTTTGGTCGACAGGACCCGGAGAAGGCCAACTCTGTGGGACCTAACCGGTCGCTGCGATTCGTGCGGTAGAAGGCGGTCCCGGAGACATTCTGGTCCGATGCAATGAAGGGCTTTATACGTCATAACCAACCCTTTGAATTGTGACCAGAAATTGATCGGCAACCAATGCAGACTGCGGAGTGTTGGTGTAACATGGGCATACCTTGGGAAGCCCATGATTGCTCTCGCAGCTGCATTCTGCACGATCTGAAGTTTCCGAACCCTTTTCAAAGGTAGCCCCATGTAAAGAGCATTACAGTAGTCGAACCTCGAGGTGATGAGGGCATGAGTGACTGTGAGCAGTGAGTCCTGGTCCAGATAGGGCCGCAACTGCTGCACCAGGCGAACCTGGGCAAACGCCCCCCTCGCCACAGCTGAAAGGTGTTTCTTTAATGTGAGCTGTGGATTGGGGAGGATGCCCAAGTTGCGGACCCTCTCTGAGGGGGTCAATAATTCCCCCCCCCGCAGGGTTATGGACGGACAGATGGAATTGTCCTTGGGAGGCAGAACCCACAGCCACTCCGTCTTATCCGGGTTGAGTTTGAGTCTGTTGACACCCATCCAGACCTAAACAGCCTCCAGGCACCGGCACATCACTTCCATTGCTTCGTTGACTGGACATGGGGTGGAGATGTATAACTGGGTATCATCCGCATACTGATGATACCATGCCCCTGGATGATGTCACCCAGCGGTTTCATGTAGATATTGAATAGTAGGGGGGAGAGGACCGACCCCTGAGGCACCCCACAAGGGAGTAACCTCGAGGTTGATCTCTGACCCCCCCACTAACACTGACTGCGACCGACCGGAGAGGTAGGAGGAGAACCACTAGAGAACAGTGCCTCCCACTCCCAGCCCCTCCAGCCAGCACAGAAGGATACCATGGTCGATGGTATCGAAAGCTGCTGAGAGGTCAAGAAGCACTAGGACAGAGGACAAGCCCCGGTCCCGGGCCCGCCAGAGATCATCCATCAACGTGACCAAAGCAGTTTCTGTGCTGTAGTTGGGCCTGAATCCAGACTGCTGGGGACTTAGATAATTGGCTTCGTCCAAGGACCGCTGGAGCGCCACCACCTTCTCAACAACCTTCCCCATAAAGGGAAGGTTGGAGACTGGACAGTAGTTATTAAGCACGGCTGGGTCCAGGGAAGGCTTCATGAGGAGGGGGCGCACAAGAGCCTCCTTATAAGGAGTCGGAAAGGACCCCCTCCCCAAGGAGGTGTTGACAATTTCCTGGACCCAGCTCCGCGTAACCTCCCTGCTGGCAGAAACCAGCCAGGAGGGACACGGATCCAGTAAGCAGGTGGCAGAACTCACAGCTCCAATGGCCTTGTCCACTTTATCAGGTGTCACCAGATCAAACTCTTCCCAGACAGGTGGACAAGTACGTGCCCCAGTCACCTCAACTGACTCGTTGTCAGTCGACTCTGTTATCCAATTGGAGTCGAGGTCCGCCTGGATCCGAGCGATTTTATCAGCGAAAAACATGTTAAAATCCTCGGTACTACTCTGCAAGGGCTCCCCAACTCCCCCCTGGTTAAGAAGGGAGCGGGTCACCCTGAACAGAGCGGCCAGGTGGGATTCCGCTGATGCAATCAAGGCGGCATGATACGCGCATCTTGCCGCCTTGAGCGCCACTTTGTAAGTCTTAATATAAGGTCTTACAATAGTTCGATTGGATTTGGACTTACTCTTCCTCTATCGCTTCTCTAGATGTCTCTTCTGGCATTTCAACTTCCGGAGCTCCTCGTTGCACCACGGAGAGGTCGCAACGGCACAATTTGGTCCAGAGCCTCTGCTGCAGCCTTGTTCCAGGCCTCAGCCAGAGACTCTGCCGAGCTGTGGACAAGTGCATCTGGAATAACCCCAAGCGCAGTCTGAAAGCTCTCTGGATCCATCAGGCGTCTGGGGCAGAACAACCTAATCGGTTCCACCTCCCTACAGGGAAGGATTGGAGCCAGGAAGTCAAGCCGCAGTAGAAAATGGTCCATCCATGACAAAGGCAATACTGCTAAGCCCCTTAGTCTCGGACCATTACTCAATTGCTCAGAGAGGAATACCATTTCGGGTGTGTGCCCTCCCTCGTGAGTCGGACCCTGTACTACTTGGGTCAGGTCCATGGCTGTCATGGTGGCCATGAACTCCTGTGCCAGTCCAGAGGTTTTGCCGAGTGACGGCAGGTTGAAGTCCCCCAAGACAACAAATCTGGGGAATTCCACCAACCCAGCTACCTCCTCGAGTAGCACAGGCAGGGCCTGTGACATGCAGCTGGGAGGCAGGTACGTGAGAAACAGGCCCACCTGAACCCCTAAGTCCAACTTCACAAGAAGGGACTCGCAACCTGCAATCTCTTTTGAAATGAGTCTACGCAAGCCAGGGCTCTCCCTGGCTATAATAGCCACTCTTCCCCCCCTTCCCTGGGGTCGAGGTTGATGCCATATCTGAAACCCGGCTGGACAAATTTCAGAGAGAGGGATTCCTCCCTCCGGGCCCAGCCAGGTTTCAGTTACACAAGCCAGGTCGGCCTCCTCATCCAGGATTAAATCCCGGATGAGGAGAGCTTTATTTACCACCGACCTGGCATTGAGTAGCAGCAGCCTGAGCCCAGGGCCAGAGTTACACTCATCACCAGTACCCAGGGTTGGGTTCACAGAGCCGGAACATGGGATCGTTATTAAGCAGCGATCCATCATTCCCCTAGAACGGCTAGCTCTGTGGCCCCCACCATATCTGCCTCTCCCCAGCAAGACCGGGATATTCTGACCCTCCGCCACCCCAGACATCGGTGCCCCCTCCCCTCCCGCCTCTCCAGTGTTGACTTCTGACCCCCATCAGCATACCAACGACGGCTCACCCCATGCCCTTGGGTTTCATGTAGATATTAAACAGCAGGGGGGGAGGACCAACCCCTGGGGAACCCCACAAGGGAGGGACCTCAGAGTTGACCTCTGACCCCCACTAACACCGACTGTGACCAATCAGAGAGGTAGGAGGAGAACCATTATAGGATGGTGCCTCCCATTTCCAACCCCTCGAGTCAGTGCAGAAGTTGGTTGATAGTATTGAAAGCCGCTGAGAGGTCAAGGAGCACCAGGATAGAGGATAAACCCCTATTCTGGGCCCACCAGAGATCATCCATCAGCACAACCAAAGCAGTTTCCATGCTGTAGTCAGGTCTGAATCCTAAATGCTGAGAGCCTAGATAATCAGCTTCATCCAGGGACCTCTAGAGCGACACTACCTTCTCAACAACCTTCCCCATAATGGGAAGATTGGAGACAGGACGATAGTTGTTAAATACAGCTGGATCCAGGGAAGACTTATTGAGGAGGGGGCACACAAGTGCCTCCTTGTAGGGAGCTGGGAAGGACCCCTCCCTCAACGAAGCCTTGGTAATCTCCTGGACCCAGCTCCGTGTCACTTCCCTGCTGGCCGAAACCAGCCAGGAAGGACAGAGGTCCAATAAACAGGTGAAGGAACTCACAGCTCCAATGGCCTTGTCCACTTCATCGGGTGTTACCAGGTCAAACTCCTCCCATACAGGGAGGCTGTAGATATTTGTTCACATTTTGTCCATCACATTTTGTCAACAATATCCAGAATGTTTCCATTCTAGCTTCCTCTCTTATGCTATAGCATATCCTGCCAATATTTAGTTGGCATGCTCAACTTGTATGTTCCCGGATTAACTTTTGTGGTCATATTTCAAAGGACAGGATATTGGATTTTCAATATTTTGGACTCAGACTGAAAAAACCTAGGTTAATATTACTATTCAATCAAAGAACCACCCTAAGACCATCACAAAATAATAGTTGGGAAACTTGAAAGATGAAACTGGAAAACAAAAAAAGCAAATGTAATAAACAATTGGTTATGAAAATGTAAGTTAACTATACAGCTGCTCCTTAAAAAGGTATTTTAGGGAGAAGAATGTAATATCAATTACCTATTAACAAATATCTAATTTCTAGAGACTGCTTAAGAGGGTGATGATAAAACAAAAATAGATGTTTAATTATCTAGAACAGGAAGTTGGCAATCTATTGAAATCTCCAAAACCTTTATTAGTGGCCCTCAGCGCCTTTCTGACTGCTAAATTCATAAAAAGTATAATTCCCCAAATAGACATATCACAATTAAAAAAGAACTTTTCCAAGACTTTGCTCAGACCCATCCAAATATCTGATCAGGGCAGCTGTAAAATCTACATACTTTTCCTAGCATTGTTTTAAAGGTATCATACACACATCTTTTAAAAAACTTTTTAGCCATTAACTCCCCCTTTTACTGCTATCTGAATGGATAGTTCTTCATTTTATTTTTATTCTGCTTGATATTAGAATGATATTATTGTTTATGTAAGCCCAGTTTGGACTTTCTATGTCATATGTCTTATCCAAAGACTTTTAATTAAAAAAAAATCTTAGCAGAAATATAAATTCAGTAATGCCAATAATATGGATATGAAAAAAAATATGATAACGTTAATTTAAAAAGTCTCTTGTATATTCAAAGTATTTAGCAGCATGTATTTTTTACTGATAACATTAATAACAAAAAAAAGGGATGGCAAAGAAAAGAGATTCCAAATCCTGAGAAAATTTCCAACCATCAAATTGGACTTGTGAACAAAAATAACTTTCCAAATAATGTCATGCTAAGAGAAAAAATAAGCACTTTCTTTTAAGAAACTTATTAAAAATGAATTGAAAACTGATTTGAAAAAACTCTTTAGGTTGATCCATTGTTAGAATTACATTACTGAAATGGAATCATTATACAGTATTATCTAAGGAAAAGAGGATCCTGTAACTCTTGGCAAATTATTTATGAAGTACAGAAGCTAATGCTGTTGAGATTACTATATCTAAAACAACATACCTTCTGCTCATAAAAGGAATTCACATTTAACTTTACACTAGATTTCCCCCCCCAAAAAAACATAACAATTTTATGTATGACTTTGGCCCACTCTTTATATAAAACAATCAAAGAATAAACTCCATAAATAATAAAATGGAAAGAAAAAGGAAAAAAGTTAAAATGCATTTCTATGCATTTGCCATTCAAAGTTTACCTTATAACTCGGACAAGTTCGTGAAAAGCTTGATCTACATTGAGCCGTATTTTTGCTGAAGCTTCCATATAGGTTACTTTCAACTGCCGTGCTAATTGCTGACCTTCCTCCTGTGTTACCTGAGAATATAAAGAAAAGATATGCTGTATATAACAGCAAACACCGATGTGTTTTGGTAACCAGAGTAACTAATTCAGGCTCTGCCCTCTCCATAGAACAAATTCTTATGCTGGCATGCAATTTCTCCCATCAACTGTGATTGAATTATTTTGATCAGTAAAGAGGATGTTTAATTTGAGCCCACAAGAGACTAAGCAAAGATAAAGACTGTCAACTAATGATGCCTAACAGCCAATTTGTTATAAGAAATTATGCTATGTAAGTGTTACACTCGTACATAACAGCATTCCATATCAGTGGCCATGTTAATAATGGACATGGTGATGTGCTAATGGACATGGTAATGAACGACTGGACATGGTGTTCAGGGGGAGAGGAGAGCAAGCAATGTCACGTGCATCAGCGGGTTCTAAATGATTTTGCTATCAGTTTGTGTGCATGTGTGCTTGTGCATGCAATGCTTCTGCGTATGCGCAGAAGTGTCCTGGGGTGGGTGGGCAGAGCTTCCCATCTCCAGTGCTACCAGTTCTATGAACCAGTCCAAATCAGGAGCAACCCAGCACTGATGTGCATCATGTACTGTACACCATCCCTCATATATTGCATGGCATTTGCATGATATTGTCATGTCACCTGGGACATCACTTCAACAAAGCATCCAAGATGCTGGCTGCTGATGGGGAAAGGGGAACAGAGGTATCTCCCATAAATGCCAGCTACTTTCACTGACAGGAAGATTCTACCCTTTTGCATCCATGTTGCTAGGTGACTTCCTCTTAACATGCTATTCGTTTCAAAATAACTTCTCTTTTAGTTATATTCGAATAAATCAATTTTCTGAAAGGGTTATTGCTACTACGAATGAAAAACAATCCTCGGTTTCTAATGCTATGAGTAATTGTTGGTATCGGAAGTGTTGGAAGCATAATTGGAAAGAGACTCATGCCTTAATAATGATGTCATGATAATTGTCTCATCGCTTAGATATTGCCCTGAATAACATTCAAATGGCAATTGCTCAGAGAAGAAGTTGATTTAATGCAGAAATGCTTTCATAAATTAGGAAGAATGGCTTCCTATCTAAATATTTAAGTATGAAAGTTCTTAACTGCAGAGCATGACAGCCTGATTTATTTTGGGCCAGAATGTGGCTGCTAAAAGTTGTCACCAGCCTGATGGCAAATAATTAATCCATCAAGAGGGTAACCTCCTAAAAAAAATAATTAGAGCAGTACCATTCCAGAGTTTCAAATGTAAGCATTCTATCTGAAGATGTCAAGAACTGAACCCACTGCCATATATTCTTCTATAATGGCATTTTTAAAAACCACATTCTTTTTGACATTTCGTTCCTAACAAATTCTTACCTGTCTCTGATGGTCCAGGTCAGCTTTGTTTCCAACTAGAATCATGGGGAACTCATCACGATCTTTTACTCTAAGAATTTGTCTTTGAAATTTATAAATTTCTTCAAAACTGGGAAATAAGGGAAGAAAAACTATTAGGAACTATCCCAACTAGTAGTTCTTTCATCTCATAATCCTTAACAGAATAACAAAGTTGGAAGGGACCCTAGAGGTCTTTTAGTCCAACCCCCTGCTCTGGCAGGAAACCCTATACAATTTCAGACAAAGGTTGTCCAATATCTTCTTTAAAACTTCCACTGTTAAGAGCATTTACAACTTCTGGAGGCAAGTTGTTCCACTGATTAATTGCTATAACCAATAGGAAATTTCTCCTTAACTCTTGGGTTGCTTCTCTCCTTGATTAGTTTCTATTGCTTCTTATCCTACCCTGAAACTCTTTTGTGTGGGCTGGTAAAGCTGTACTCAAGAAAACTGAATCCACCATTTTCTTGTTTGAACTGAGTTAGTCAGACATTGCTACGGATCTTTGAAGAAAAATTAATTCACTAGGGCCAGATACTCCTAAGCAATCTGTGTTGGATTATTCTAGCCACATTAGATGTGATAGAACTCATGCAGACTTCCCTTACCTTCCTCTATCTGTGACTGAAAAGACAAGCAGAAAGCCTTCTCCAGTCCTCATATACTGTTCCCGCATGGCTCCAAATTCTTCTTGGCCTGCTGTATCTAGAACTAAAAAAAGACTAGTTAGTTTTCCTACCTAAAAAACATTATTTACAACCTCCGTGCATTAACCTAAGCCACCCTGAGTCTAAGGAGAAGGGCGGCATTAAAAATTGAATAAATAAATAAAATAAATAAATTAACTATGTTTTAAATCATTTTTAAAAACTAAGGTCATATTTCCTTAAGTTAAACGTGTCCCCTCCCATGCCTTTCTGTTACACACTCCAATGCTTCTTTTAAACTTTGTCTCCAGATTAACTGCAATATTGAAAGTCAACAAAGAGGAAACTTCAAACAGTCAAATGTTGGGAGGTACAATAGGGGATATTTCCCTGACATACCACACATACTTTATTTAATCTTTAAAAATTAACTCTAAAATGACTGTGTGGGGAAGCAATCATGAAGTTTTCTCCATCCTATACTACTGTTCTATAATAATTCTACACATGGGTGATAGAAAGTTACATGGATTTAATGTCTGCATGTGAAGGCTATAGAAAATAATTGTAAAGGAGAAATGGAGCTAATATGCTCCTCCTTCTATGTACATCAGTGGTTCCCAGCTGTACATCAATGGTTCTCAGAGGTGGTATTTGTTTACCTTCCATACCAGTTAGCAAATGGGTTTTTAAAATATTTTTAAACTGTAATTTAGATTTGTTGTAAATTGTTTCACTTTGTTGTGAGCCGCCCCGAGTCTGCGGAGAGGGGCGGCATACAAATCTAAATAATAAATAAATAAATTAAATAAATAAATAAAATGGGAGTGCGCCTTCTGTACATGCTCAGAGTCTCAAAAACGTGATGTGCTTACATCGCATTGAGTGGGCAGGACCACCCACAGTCAGCGCTACTGATTTGCCCGACCTGGATAGAACCAGCTGAATACCACCACTGGTGGTTCCCAACATTTTTTGGCCAAGCATCTCTAAAATAGGCGTTGATTGCTTACCTGAACGCCTCTTCTCGTACGGTGAGCGGGTACAGCAGTCACATGGGTTGCTCATGTCCAATCCGGTGGAACTGAGCCTAGTGTTAAAAAAGCTTGCCGGATCCGCCCCTTCCCCAGAATTCGCGAATCCATAGACTAGGCTCAGCTGTGAAGCTCTGTAGTGTTCAACTCTTATTGTTAGAGGAAAAAGGATTATAGAAGGTAAAGAAGACACATACAAGGGCGGGAAGTGACTGCTGTACCCGCTCACCGTACGAGAAGAGGCGTTCAGGTAAGCAATCAACGCCTATTCTCCGTA
Organism: Erythrolamprus reginae; assembly: GCF_031021105.1. Classification (NCBI taxonomy): domain Eukaryota; kingdom Metazoa; phylum Chordata; class Lepidosauria; order Squamata; family Dipsadidae; genus Erythrolamprus; species Erythrolamprus reginae. Next base: position 123,801,661 of record NC_091950.1, read on the forward strand.
CTGAAGGAGCGGGTCCAGCAGTCACATGGGACATACCCAAGAGATGGTCCCTAGGGAGGGATTAGATTGCTATCGTGTGAGATAACGGATTGGAGTACCCTTCTGCCGAAGGCAGCGTCCGCTGAAGCGTAAGCATCAATCTTGTAGTGCCTGATGAAGGAATTTGGCGAGGCCCAAGTGGCTGCTTTGCAGACCTCCTCCAACGGGGCTTGAGTCGCCCAAGCGGCCGAGGTGGCTGCGCTCCTGGTGGAATGCGCTGTGATGTTCCTTGGGACTGAGAGGGAGGCCGATTCATAGGCCTTAGATATAGTCCCTCTGATCCAACGGCCTATTACTGTTGAAGACACTTTGGCACCCATGACTCTGGGGTGATAGGCTATAAACAGTGCTTCTGACCTCCGAAAGGGTCCAGTGCGTTGGATATAGATTCTCAGCGCTCTAATAAGATCCAGGGTGTGCCATCTAATTGCCAAGGGATGGTCTCGTTGGAGGCAGAAGGATGGTAGGACAATATCCTGAGTTCTGTGGAACATGGAACTGACCTTGGGTAAGAAGGTGGGGTCCAGTCGCAAGACTACCTTGTCCTGATGAAATTGACAAAGGTCCTGCCTGATCGAGAGGGCAGCCAACTCCGAAATGCGTCGTGCAGAGGTAATAGCCACCAGGAATGCTACCTTAAAGGATAGGTACCTGAGGGACGCCGATTTTAAGGGTTCGTAGGGTGCCTGCGTGAGGGAATGGAGAACCCGTGGCAAATCCCAGGATGGGTACCTGTGGACCTTGGAAGGTCTGAGGTTGGCTATGCCCTTGAGGAATTCCTGAACTTCAGGGAAGGATCGGAGAGGCTGTCTGCGGGGACCCCCTAGGACAGATGAAATGGCTGCCAGATGACGCCGGAGGGTGCTGGTGGAAAGTCCTTTATGGAAGCCTTGCATAAGGAAGGAAATGATTCTGTGTATGGGGATGCACAGAGGGGAGAGACCTTCCTGTAGACACCACTGGTGAAACTTGGACCACGTGTGGTCGTAGATTCGATTGGTCGAACCCCTTCTGGCCTTTAAAATGACCTCCACTGAATCGGGGTCATGACCACGCAGTTCTAAGTCTCTCCTGATAACAGCCAGGCGGTGAGGTGGAACCACTCCGGGTCTGGATGGAATGAAGCCCCCTGCCGCAGCATATCCCCCGAAACGGGGAGTCGCCAAGGGTCCTGGACGGACAGCTGTTGGAGGTCCGCGAACCAGGGCCGGCGGGGCCAATGAGGGGCGATTAAGATTACTCGGGCCCTCTCGGTGAGGACCTTGTGAATCACGTCCGGGAGAATTGGAATTGGAGGAAATGCGTAGAGTAGGCCTGGAGGCCATGGACTCCGGAGGGCATTGATTGCTTCCGCTCCCGGGGATGGAAATCTGGAAAAGAAGCGAGGGAGTTGGGCGTTCGCATTGGTCGCGAAGAGATCCAGGATTGGTAGGCCGAATCTGAGGCTGATTTGATGGAACAGGTCTTGATGGAGATTCCACTCTCCTGGGTCTATCGTTGCTCGAGATAGCCAATCCGCCTGGACGTTGAGGCTCCCCGAGATGTGGTCTGCTAGGAGCGACCGAAGATGTTTTTCCGCCCAAAGGCCTAACTTGAGGGCCTCCCTCATGAGGGCCTTGGATCTCGTGCCCCCCTGTCTGCAGATATGGCTTTTTGTGGCAATGTTGTCGGTGAGAATGAGAACGTGCCGGTTGGGAATGCGAGGGGAGAAATGCTTCAGAGCCAGGGAAACGGCTCTTAACTCTAGCCAATTGATTGGCCTGGAAGCTTCCTCCGGGGACCACGTGCCCTGGGCTATCATCCCCTGGGCGTGGGCGCCCCATCCCGATAGACTGGCATCTGTGGTGATGACAAATTGATCCGGGCACCTGAACGGGGATCCTTTGTCCATGGCCGGAGACTTCCACCACTTGAAGGATCTGCGAACACTTGGTGGGATGACAATGCGACGATTTGAGTTGCTGTGCCCCGATCTCTGAAAGGGTAATAGGAGCCACTGGAGTTCCCTAGCATGAAGGCGAGCCCAGGGAATGATGCCTATGCATGACACCATCTTCCCCAAAAGGGATGACAGAGTTACTATGGATACTGAAGAATTAGATAAAATGTTAGAAATTAACTCCCCTATACTGAGTTTTCTCTCGGGAGAGAGAAAAACCTGGGAGGATTCTGAATTAATAATGGATCCCAGGTGTAAGATGGATGTGGAAGGTTGGAGGTGACTTTTATCAAAGTTGATGGAAAATCCATGGTCCTGAAGGACTGACATGGTGACAGAAAGGTCTGTTTTCACTTTCTCTAGGGAGTTCCCATGAATCAAAATATCATCAAGATAACATAAAATGTGGATGGGAAACGCCCGGATATAGGCCGCCAGGGACCCCAAGAGCTTTGTAAAGACCCGAGGGGCCGAGGAAAGGCCAAATGGCATCGCCCTATACTGGAAATGCCTGCCTTGAAAGGAAAAACGTAAAAATTTTCTGTGGCATTTGGCTATAGGAATGTGGAGGTAGGCCTCAGTGAGGTCTAAGGAGACCATGAAATCTCCCGAGTGGATGGCGGCCAAAATAGAAGATAAGGAGTGCATCTTAAACTTCCTATATTTGATGAATAGGTTTAGCTTCTTTAAATCCAAAATAGCTCTCCAACCTCCGGAGGACTTTGGAACCATAAATAGGATGGAGTAAAAACCTAGGCCCTTCTGACCGGAAGGAACCGGTTGAATGGCTCTGATGGACAATAAATGAGAAATGGCCTCCTCCATACGGTTACAATCTGAGGAGGACCTGGGAGAAGGGCAGGAAATAAAACGTTTTGGGGGGGGAGAAATAAATTCTAAAAGAAGACCTGTTTGAACAGTGTCAATGACCCAGGGGTCCTTGGAGGTGAGACGCCAGTTAGAGGCGAAATGGGCTAGACGACCCCCTATGGGAATTGAGGAAAGATTACCATCTAGGTTTTTTTGAAGCCCTGTTAGAGGACGCTCCCCTTTGGAAGCGAAAACCTCTGCCCCTGGAGTTCCTACCTTGGGAACGAAAGCGGGGGGAATACTGACCTGGAGATCTCTGATAGGACGCCGCTTGATCCTGCTGGCGCCCTGGGCGACGAAAGGACTGCGTTTTGGTAGCCTTTTTTGTGGTTGGACCCAAAACTTTCTTCTTGTCCGTGGTTTCCGTAAGGAGTGGATCCAGAAGATCACCGAAAAGAAGGTCGTGCTTTAAGGGTCCCTGGGATAACTGCCACTTCTGGCGTACTCCCGCTTGCCAAGGGCGAATCCATAGGAGTCTTCTTGCCGTTGTAGAAGCTGCAATAGACTTAGCAGAAAATCTAGTAGATTGCAAGGTGGCATCAGCCACGTACTGGGCAGCTGCAAAGACCTTGTTGAAGTCTTGTTGACCTCTCAAGTCATCGGGAGGAATATGCTGTTGAAGTTGGCGAAGCCACAGAAGCATGGCTCTGGAGAAAAAGGAAGCTGCTGCAGAACTTTTAATGGCCCAGGAATCTGCGGTGAATCCTCTTTTGAGCATTTGTTCAATCCGCTTGTCCTCTGGGCGGAGGACTTCCTCCGCTTCGCCTGGCACAGCCGCTGCCGAGTGAAGGATCTTGACAGGTTCATCCGGTTTGGGAAAGGATAGAAGCTCTTCATAGGAAGAGGAAAGTTTATACAACTTTCTGTCCTTGGTGGAGGGATTAAGGCCAGAGGCTGGGAAATCCCACTGTTTGAGTAAAGCATCTTTAAACAATTTAGGCATAGGAATTACCTCGTTATCCTCCTGTTCCTCTGTGAAGTAAGGTAAATTCTCCTCCGGGGGATCAGTGGCAGTAGAGGCTTGTTTCTCCTGGGCCGCTAATCCCGTAGAAATTCTAGCTTTGAGGAGGAGAGATTTGAATAATTGAGAAGGAAAAATAGTAATTGGAGAAGGAACCTTTATTTGGGATTCCTCATCATCTGAGAGGCCTTGAAAGGGATCCTCATCATCCTCCATATCCTCATATTCGTCCTGAGAGGAATCTGAATCATCCTGAATAGGAGCTCTAACCGCTGGGGAAGAACCCAAGGGGCGGGAGGGACGAGGAGGAGGAGGAGGTAAGGGAAGCTCATTGATGGTGGAGAGTTTGGCATCAATGGCCTTGGACAACACAGCAAAAATAGATTGGAACTCAGGAGGTAAACTAGAAATATCAGCAGGAAAGGCAGAAGAGTCCCTAAAGGCCTGGGAGGATCCTGGCTGGGGGGAATCTTCAATAATATCTGGTTCCTCTGGACCTATGCCCCATAGGTTAGGTTGGGGTCTGTCTAGGTTAGGCTCATCCAGAGATAACACAGGGACCCCAGAAGGAGGTAGATTAGAAGCCTCTGGGGGGTCTTGACTACTGAGTACTTGGGCCTGTACTTTCAAACGTTTTGCTGATTTGTCATGGATTCTTTGTAGGGCTAGGTCCCTTCTCTTCTCGGCCCTGGTGACCTTGGTCGAGGGGCGGGCCCCTGGAGAAGAGGAGGAAGAGGCCTGGGGGATATTAGTAATCTCATCGCCTGTAGGCCTGGCCTCTCTGGGACCTTTAGTTGTGCCTCTCTTGGGAAAAGTAGCCATAGTCTGACAATTAACAGAAGACAAGGCTGAGCCAATAACTGAATAATTAAGGAGAAGAATTTCAAGGACTTCCCAAGAGGAATGGATCCTGCTTCGAGGCCTCGAAGCTGCTGAGACTTGAGGGCAATCTGGGCAAACCCAGAGTTCGTGTCCCCAAATCCAGCGGGGCCAGCCTCCCTAAACTTTTTAATTAAGTAAACCAAGGCACTCTGGTTGGAGGCTTAGCCGGTGGAGAATTAAGCCTGGGCGTCCCAAGGCCCGCTCCGGGATCCACGCGGTGGACTGAGGCCTACGCGGCTGGCAGGAGGCCAACACGAGAGGCCTAAATTTAAAAAGGGCGCCAAGGCCTTCGCGCCGAAAAATCGCTCCGTAATATTCTTAAAGGGGAAGCGATCGACTAAGTCCAGGAGACTAGAAAGACGTCTCACTCCGCAGGAGGTATTTCTTAAGCCCTTTAATAATATACAATAATGAATCAATAAATCAATAAATCAATACTTGCACGAAGACCTCCAGGCCAAAGGATTAAAGGAATCCACAAGCGGCAGCGGGGATCGTACACGGCAAAACCGCCGGGGGAAAACGAAACCGCAACTTCTCCAAAGGAAAAAAGCCGAGCCACAAACGGCTGGCGCTATTTGTGCAAGTAAATAATAATGGTAAAACAATTCTTACTACTTTGAAGGAAAGGATCGAAGGGAAGGTGTTAGAATGTTGAACGAGCTATCACAATACAACCGCAGGATATGCGAACTGAGCGAATTCTGGGGAAGGGGCGGATCCGGCAAGCTTTTTTAACACTAGGCTCAGTTCCACCGGATTGGACATGAGCAACCCATGTGACTGCTGGACCCGCTCCTTCAGTACGGAGAATCCTGATGCCTCCCCCCCCCCTTGTGACATATAATTCTTACTATTCAAAAAGTGAACTCCTACTCACACGGAGGAAGTCTAGAAGGCCATAAACTTAGTTTAAACAAGATTCCAATTGCCCCCATTAAAAATCAAATTCCCCCCTGTGGGGGAGTGCGCCTCACATTGGGAACCACTACTCTACATGCTTACAGAAACTCAAAAGAGGAACAATTAAAGAAATGAATACTGATAATGAAAATAGACTCAGTCCCTAAATAAACATTTCACACCCAATACAAATTCTATAGAGGGACAAAAATGAATAAGAATCTTACTATCTAATCTTGCTGCTCTTTCGTCTATTACACATTGTTTTGTGTAGGAGTCTTCAATTGTGGGATCATAATCTGTAACGAAGTACGACTGCAGAAAAGAAGAAGAAAGAAGCACATTAAACCCCAAAGTTATTGTGAAACCATAATCCTGAAGGAGAAAAGAAAATCACTGCAACGCAACCCTTCATGTTCCCAATACACTGAGCTGATGCAAAAGAATAACATGTTCAAAGAGTATCAAAAGCCATTGAGCAGATAAAGGATGCCTTTACCACTGTCTGGATCCTTCACATGAGCCCATCCTGGAAGCTAACAGATTATGAATCTAACACGTAGTTTCCCCAACAGCCCAAAGACGTCTTCTGCTTCATCAAGGCTAAAAGGGAAGGCCTGTCCAGTGTCCACCTGAATGCCATTAGAGACCTTTATGAAACTGAGATTCCCAATTGTTCAGTCTGTGCAGAGTGCCTTGCGGGTTAGAGGGGCAGAGAGATTTTATGCAGAGAGATATGGTGGGAGTAGGGGGGGGGTTACAGTATGTAGACATGGCTGCCATGACGCCTGAAAAGAAAACACTTTCTTTCCTCAGACATTTATTTCATTGAAGGTAATATAGTTATACAGATAATACATTGAAAACAGAGTAACTGGATTCTGCTATGAATTGCTACAAACTATAATCTAATCTCTCTTTTAACAGACTGCAGTTTAATTCTGCTGTCAGTTCCGCAAACCTCCAGGTATGGAACAAACATTCAGAAGGATACAGGTGTGATACAGAGCTTTGACATGCTGGGGGATGAAGGCTGATGCCAGTAAAGCCAACTATCAGCTCCAGGTCAGCTGTGGCTCTATCAGATGATGTCAGATGCTGGCGAAGCTGACTAGCAGCTTGGAGTTGTCTGCTGCTCTATTGGATGATGTCAGGTGTCAGCACACCTGAGGAGCAACTGGGTTTTGGCTATGAAGATTCCAGAAGCGGTTTCAGCTACAGATTGGCGGACTGATAATCACCTGGGTATGCAGGTGAAGGTATGCAGATAAAGGTAGTGGCATCGAGGTGATAGTTAAAGGTGGTGGGCTGCACAAGTGTTTATCAGTACGTGCTGGAGAAGTCAAATAAAGTGGATTACAAACCAGCATTGTATTTATGGTTCTTGTTACTGAGGCTTATTCTGGTTTACTAACCTGACATTTGCAGCCAGTGATGTAGAGTGGAACTGTTTCCATTTTTAATAAATTAGAATAAATGGACACAATGCCACACAACTGGAATTAATGTTGTAGCAGTTGAATATAAAATACATAGATATTATTTTTCTTTTTATGTGACTGACTACACTTAAAGCAGAGTACAAGATTAGGACCGAGGGCGAGAGTAGGCAGTTGTCCTTCTAAAAGTAAAACAAAATTAGGACATTTTCCTAATTTTCATTCATTCATTAAATATAATGAAGTTTTATGAAATATGGTTGTGCTTCTTCAAAATGCATTATTGACTTTCCTATTCTTTCTCATTACAAATTACAATTTGGTGGCAACTTTTCAGTGCTCTGGGACTACATACTTCTGGATGATTTTGTGAGTCACTGAGGCCTCACATCATGTGTTCTTGCCAGATTTAGTAATACTTCAGAGTTTCTTAGTCCCTTTTTGTTAGTTGAAATAATAAAAGTGTATGCAATTAAGCTGTTTATACTTTATTATTTACTAATACTCCATAAAATGCAAACATTTCCATACAAAGTTTTGAACTCATAATCAACCCCAGATTCACCATGTTTAAACTCTTTCCCCCAGCTGTTTTAATTCAAAAGGTAAAATATTTGTCATACGAAAGCCAGTATGATGACCACCTACAATTTTCCATTCCACATTTTCAAAGAACAAGATATTCCAAGAGAAAAACTTCAAAAGACAACCTGTTTCCTGCCTCACGCTTAACTTAGGTTTTAAAAAGCAAACTGTAGCATGTTGCTCAGCAACAGCTTCCAAATTCTAAAGGGAACACCATCCTTTTCTGCCACCCAGACATAATGAACAAAAAAAGATGGCCCTAAATCATGCACTGGTATAACACAACAGTTGTTTTTGGTTTTGGCTGCTAAAATCTTTTAGAGACGACAAGACAAATGCATCTGTGGACTTCTCTCTGATGCATACCCAGGAGATTTTCAACCAAAACCAAACAAAAGCAAGTTTGGAATCATTTGAGTCAATAGCTGTACATATTTAAGAGGCGTATGCTACTCAATAGCCACAACAACAGAGACCCATGGTAGCAACCGCTTTGAAAATATGATCGGCTAGCTTTTGAAATACTTGGACAAATTAAATACTTCCCATCTCCAGCACAAAACATGACTTTTTCTTAACTCACTACTTTTACTCAATGATGGGCTACCAAAAGTTTTACTACCACACTGTAGGCGTGGCTTATGCATTTTGTTTCAACATCTTTCAGTGCAAATTGGGTGCTCTGGGGTGGAGCTCCAAATTTTGCTACCAGAACTGCGTTCCTGACCGTTCCCGAAGGAGCCCATCACTGCTTATACTACTCTGGAAGTATAATACATATCCTGAAATGTGATGCAATAAACTGACCACCTAGAAACACGCATTCCTGGTAAAAGTGGGGGGGGGGGGAGAGAATAGAATCATTTTTACAGCAATTTTAGTTGTTGTTGTTTTTTTAAAAGATCCTCTCGTATCAGGAACAGTCCTAGTGTGTGACTTCATAAATAACAAATATGTTATTTATGTTATTAATGAGTCATTGAAATAAAATGATTTGACTAAACCCAGCAGAACAGATGTTGAATTAATCAGAGAATTAATTTAGAATTTGAGTTATTACTCAGGGACTTTCCTAACCCTGGCTAGTTGCCAAATAGCTCTTTACTCACCCGCCCACCAAGCCATGTTCCAAAAAAGTATGTATTTTGATAATATCTAATTTCCTCAACTCTCAAAATCTTATGTTTCTGGGGTTTTCTCCCATGCTGTGGCCTACGTGATCCTTCTAAATTTTAGTTTGTGCTTGTTTCTGTAATTGTGGCAAAAATTATTCTTGTTGACTTTTCTCCTTCTAGCCTGTAGTGGGGAAAACCTATTGGGTACAAGATGGATTTTCTTTTTCTTGTTTAATTTTATTTCTTGGCCTCAATATAAAACAATTTGAAATGTCTCTATAGATTTGATGTGCTAGCTATTTCTGAATGAATTTGCATGCATTTGTCCCACAAACATCCTTCCATAGGCACTATAGTCAGCTGACACTTTTCAAAAAGGGACCATTATCTCTCTATATAAAATATATATTTTTCTATGCAGTATCCTTGCATTAGAATGGCCAGTGGGTTCTAAGTAAGTTTATATTTAATAGTTTTCTATTAGATAACTTTTAGATAAATTGATCTGTGCCTAGTTTTCAAACTTTAGCTAAATAGTAGGTTTAGGCCACATTTTCAACTCAAAGTGAAAAGGTCCTTTGGAGCAAGATCATAGCATCTGTTGGCAACTCCTGAATTCAAACATCTCTTCTGGGATTGGGGAGCAACCATACAGTTACAGTTCAGATACGCAGATGCTTTAAAGAGGTGTTGACAACTGCTACATGACTACTCCTATTAAAGAACCTCTTTTCTCTCAAATCTGACTGTTGCAGAGCCTTGGGTTTAAATACAGGCTATTTTCTGTTCATGTTTGTACATTTAGTAATTTTGGATAGTAATGAAAAGACTGTAAACTTCCCATGAACACTGGTGAGAATCAGCCACAGTCATTGCTTTATAATGGTTGTTCCTTTCTTTAATCATTCTGAAAAAGAAATTTTAGTTTAGTTTCTAAATAAGTCAGCTAAGTAATTCTTATAAACCGAAAGAATTTTCTTTGACATTTTTGAGGGCATTTATTCTTGCATGTGACCAAAACAGGTCTATATAAATCAAGCAGTAGGAAATCTTTGCAGCAAGCCAAAAGTCATTTCTTTATTTTTTGTGTTTAGGGATAACGTGAGAAATTCTCTTTCTCTTTAAAGTCTGTTTTCAGTAACAGTTATTTTTGATACCCAGATGAAAACATTTCTAGATGGACTAGTCAGTTTTGTCAGTTGTGAAAATAATGTAGAAATAAGAATAATTGATTGATTGATTGATTGATTGATTGACTGATTGATTTAGTCAAATTTATTTGCTGCCCATCTAGCAAGTCAGGCAACTTTGAGCAGCATACATCAAAATAAAACATATAGTAAGTTATAAATATAAAATGAGTTGAAATTACAAAAATTAAAAGGTTTGGAAGAGAGAAGTAAGGTACCTTCTTTGTTAGTTTACCTACAATCTCCAGCCAATAACTTCTTCTTCCTATGCTGGCATAACCAGATTTTAAGGGCTTTTCTGAAGGCTACAATAGAAGGGGAAGATCTTACCTTGTATGGCAAGATTTTCCAACAGTAGGAACCATGGCAGAAAAGGCTCTTTTCTTGTATCCCACCAGCTGAAATTTCTTAGCTGATGGGATCCACAGTAAGTCCCTTCTGCCTTAATGAGTGGGTCAGAATAATAAAAATCAGACATCCCTTTGCTCCTCAAGTTTAAAATCTGAGTGCATTACCTCAAAGAAAAACAAATGAGCTTGTCTACTAGTTTTATATTCTCAAGGAGTGCTCATAGAAACCTCACAAATTATATTTTTTTCTTGTGAAAAAGTTCTATAGACCCTTCTCTAACAACAATGAGCCTAGGGGCCTCCACTTAGAACAGCTACAGACCCAATTCATTGCAGTACTTCTGAAGAAGATGGCAAAGTGGAATATGCCGCATACACATTTTTTTAAAGAAAAAGAAGATGCTGCCTATAGTTTTTCATCCCTGCAGTAGATAAAGGTAGTGAAGAAGAGATGCTGATACTATACTCCTACAATGCAGTAACTGGATGCAAAGAGAATGTTTGAGAGACTGCATCAGCAGATTACCAGTGCAAAATAAAAGTTGTGGTGACTAAAATCTATCTTTTGACATTTCTTAGAAGATGTCCTTTGTCAATATCATTTCAGAAATGCAGATCTTTGAAAAGAAAAACCAACTTGAAGTGGGAAATCAAATGTGGCTGTTCTCAAAGGTTAGAATGAAGCAATTAAAGGAACAGAGGTCTGATGTTTGGAATAGTGTTAAGACTGTACACCACAGTGTCAAAACCAAGCTTTTCTTTTTGATATATAAGAAGACAAAACTTACCATAAAAACATGCTTATTAACACCGACTTGTCCTTCTAGTCACAATTATAAAATTGACTAAACAGGTTCATACCCCTTGGTTTTCAACTCAGTCTAAAGCCTGGTTTCAGTCCTTAAAAACTACTATTACATTACCTAAACTCTTGTTAAACACAAATCTAATATTTTCTTGCAGAAGCCTATTAACTGACACACAGAAATGTGTGTAGGTATATGGATTCATCTTTCCAGGCTGCAATGAACTATGTTTCTCACCAACTTCCACACTCCCAAAGTAGTCTGTGAGATTTAGTCCAACACATGTGGTTTCCTCAAAGTTTGAAAGATTTTTCAGGAAAAGCTGTGTTTTTGGAGTTAGTAAACATCACAAGCTGCATCTTTAATATTCAAAAGCCAGCTCAAAATCCTAGGATTTCTAATTCTGATTTGTTTATTGAAGCTGGCTTGCTGATTGTTGCTAAGTTTAGTTTCATATGTAAGGGAGGGCAAGGGAGAAGAAATGATGTTGATCTACTATAATAATTATGAGTAGAGATGTCTTACTTCAATTTCACATCACGTGTTTTTAACTACTTCAAAAAGGATCCAAATATGCTTGTAAATAGCAGTAAGCCTTACTTAACTTTGCTTTGATGAATTAAGTACCCTCTGAGCAGAAAAGGGAATGCAAACTGATACAGTAGAACCCCGACTTACGAGACTAATTGGTTCCGGAAGGAGGCTCGTAAGTCGGAACGCTCGTATGACGAAACATTGTTTCCCATAGGAAACAATGTAAAGTCAATTAATCCGTGCAACAACAAAAAAACCCGCTGCCTCCGAACGCGGAAGTTAGCGTTCAGAGACAGCTGCGAAGCGGCGCGCGTGTTTTAAAATGTGGCAGCCGGCCTGGGGGGCTCGGGGGCTTCCCCCCGAGCCCCCCAGGCCGGCTGTGACGTTTTAAAACACGCGCGCCGCTTTGCAGCTGTCTCCTGAAGCCGAACGCGGAAGTTAGCATTCCGGCTTCAGGAGACAGCTGCAAAGCGGCGCGCGTGTTTTAAAATGTGGCAGCCGGCCTGGGGGGCTCGGTGGCTTCCCCCCGAGCCCCTCAGGCCGGCTGTGACATTTTAAAACACACGCGCCGCTTTGCAGCTGTCTTCTGAAGCCGAACGCGGAAGTTAGCGTTCCGGCTTCAGGAGACAGCTGCAAAGCGGCGCGCGTGTTTTAAAACGTGGCAGCTGGCCTGGGGGGCTCGGGGGCTTCCCCCCGAGCCCCCCAGGCCGGCTGCCACATTTTAAAACACGCGCGCCGCTTTGCAGCTGTCTCCTGAAGCCGAACGCGGAAGTTAGCGTTCCGGCTTCAGGAGACAGCTGCGAAGCGGCGCGCGTGTTTTAAAAGGTTGCAGCCGGCCTGGGGGGCTTGCCAGCACCCCCCGAGCCCCCCAGGCCGGCTGCAACCTTTTAAAACACACGGGATACGAGCGCCAAGGAGCTGTCTCCTGAAGCCGAACGCGGAAGTTAGCTTTCGGCTTCAGGAGACAGCTCCTTGGCACTCGTATCCCGAATGTGAGCTCGGGAGGCGAACAAAAATGTCGCTCCCCTCCCAGCTCTTATCTCGAGTAGCTCGTAAGTAGAGCTGCTCGTATGTCGAGGTTCCACTGTATAAGTAAAATAACCAAGGGTTTTGCTTTGTGTTCCCAGAAATATTCAAAGCTAAGAAAAAAGTTATCTATCAGTTCCTCCAATTTCTCTAACCAACTATAGAATACAAAATTAATTCTAGCTAATTAAGAGATGGTAGAAGGTAGTATATGTTAGAAAAGTCACTTACCATCAGTGCTTACATTTGTGGGGGGCAAAATGGAGATTTGTCCACGACTTTTGGTATAATGCACGTTGGGGGAAAGGCGTACAGAAGGCCCTGAGGCCATGGTGAATGCAGGGAATTGGTTCTCTCTGCTCCCAGGGATGGAAAGCGAGAGAAAAATTGAGGGAGTTGAGCGTTGAGGTGGATTGCAAATAGGTCCACCTCAAGCTTGCCAAAACGCTGGACTATCTTCTTGAAGATTATCGGGTCCAGCCTCCATTCTGTTGGCTCCAAGGTAGTTCTGCTCAGCCTATCCGCTTGCACATTGGATGTCCCAGCAATATGTTCCGCTGATAAGGATGCTAGGTGGCACTCTGCCCATTTGAACAAGGCTGCTGTCTCTAGCATGAGTCTGTGCGATCTTGTGCCACCCTGGTGATTTACGTGCACTTTCGTCACGACGTTGTACATGAGAACCAGAACGTGACGGCCCTCTATCACTGGTGAGAATACCTGTAAGGCCAGAAAAACCGCCCTGAGCTCCAGGAAGTTGATGTTGACTGGAGTTAAGTCCACAGGTGACCAAAGTCCTTGAGTCACTTGGGAATCCACATGTGCTCCTCAACCCGTCAGACTGGCATCTGTCGTGAGTATGATATGATCTTGGGTCCGGAAGGAGCACCCTTGATAAATTGCTGGAGATGTCCACCATCGCAGGGAATCTCGAGTCTTCCAGTTTAGGTACACTAGCCTGTTCGAGTGACTGATTCATGCCTTTTGAAAGGGCAGTATGATTATATCGTCCAAATAAGCCATCAAGCATATGGACTGTGCATGTAGGTTGGCTGTCAGGACATCTAGTAGTTTCGTGAATGTCCGTGGGGCAGACAAGAGCCCAAAGGGCATCGCTTTGTATTGACAATGCATTCCTTCCAGGCTGAAGCGGAGGAACTTCCTGTGTGTCTGGTGGATTGGAACATGGAGGTAAGCCTCCTTCAGGTCTATTGATGTGTGGAAATCTCGGGGTCAAATTGTCGCTACGATGGATCGGAGGGAGTGCATCTTTTTATATATATATATATATATTTTATATATATATATATATATTAATATATTGCTGCTCATCAAGAAATTTCAATTTCTTTTTCTTAATTTTTAATATGTTATTCCAGTCTCTATTTCTTGTAATTCTCAGACTCTCTTGGATTAAATCTATTTCTTTAATTACTTTTTCTCTTTCTACCTCCCATCTTTTTTTAATATACGTTTCAGTACTAATACAATTGCCTCTCATGAAAGCCTTATGTGTATCCCAAATTATTGTTTGCTTAATTTCTCCTGTATCATTTATATTAAAAAATTCACACAATTCTTTTTGCAATTTGAGTCTATCTTTTTCATTAACCAAAACAACTGGGTTATATCTCCAGATCCTTTGTTGTTTGCTTAGATCCATTTCTAAAAATGGAGCATGATCTGATAACCAGATACTTTTAACTTCAGCTCTCTTAAGATGTGTATTCCCCATTTTATTCATTAGTATATAATCAATACAACTAAATTTATTATGTCTTGCTGAATAGAACGTATCCCTATTTGCCACGTTTGCGTGGAGGTCCAACATATTAATTTTATTTATCCCGTGCCCTCCTGATGGTGTGGCACCCTCTTGATAGCCTGAATGGCCAGGAGGTGGGCGATCTCCTGATTCAGCAATTCCCGTTTTCGGGGATCTAAAGACACAGGGCACATTTGAAAATGGTTGGGTGGAGTCTGAATGAACTCTAGTCTCAGTCCGTGTGACACTGTGGCCAAGGCCCATTCGTCCGAGGACATGGTCTCCCAGGAGGTGCTGAATGACTGCAGTTTGCCTCCTAAGGGGAGCTCTCTGTCTGAGTCACTTGTTGCGCTGAAACCCCTCTGGTTGGAACCAGGGCCACCATCAGGAATTTTGGGGCCCCATACAGCCTAAGTGTCTGGGCCCCCCCGCCATTTTAAAACTATTTTAAGTCGCCAAGCCACTCCATCCCGCGGGGATCATTTCCCGCTTCACGGCAAGCGAGGCGGTCCCATAGGCCAGTGTTTCCCAACCTTGGCAACTTGAAGATATCTGGACTTTAACTCCCAGAATTCCCCAGCCAGCGAATGCTGGCTGGGGAATTCTGGGAGTTGAAGTCCAGATATCTTCAAGTTGTCAAGGTTGGGAAGCACTGCCATAGGCTATTTCAGGAACTGGGTTAAGCCGATTGTGTGGACTCGTCCAGGAGAAAGAAAGAAGCGGGAGTGACAAGGGAAAGAAAGATCCTCCTGGCATCGGTCAGGCGGAGCGAGGCTTATTTACGGCTCCTTGGCACTTCTCCCTTCTTGTTGACAAAAAACTATGTGCTTTCTAGCGAGGGGAGAGGGGAGGGGGATCCCACACCCGGTAGCCACCGGCGAGGAGCTGGAAAGGATGAGGGGAGAGAAAAAGCAGGGTACCAGCAGTCAGGCGGGTGTCTTGAGGGGGCACTCCCATCTGGAAGGAAGGGAAGAAAGGCGAGGGCAAGCTAGGAAGGAAGGAAGGAAGGAAGGAAGGAAGGAAGGAAGGGTAAAAGGGGCGAGCAAGAGAGGAATGGGTGAATGAATGGGAGGGTGGGAAGGAAGGAAGGAAAGAGGGAAGGGACAGGAACAGAGGAAGGGTGCAAAGGAAGCAAGGAAAGGTGAAAGGGGAGAGTAAGAGAGGAAGGAGTGAAAGAAGGGAGTGAGGGAGGAAAGAAGGGAGGAAGGAGAAGGAAAGCAAGAAATGGAGGGAGGGAAGGAAGGAAGGAAAAAAAGGGGAAGGGACAGGAACAGAGGAAGGAAGCAAGGAAACTTATGAAAAGGGAGAGTAAGAGAGGAAGGACTGAAGGAAGGGAGGGAGGGAAGAAGGTAGGAAGGAGAAAGAAAAGAAGAAATAGAGGAAGGGAAGATAAAAGAGAGAAGGGAAGATAAAAGAGAGAAAGAAAAAGAGCAAGAAAGAAAGCAAGAGAGAGAGAATGAAAGAGAAATAAAAAGAGAGAGGGGGAATGAAAGAAATGGAAGGAGGGAAGGAAGGAGAGAAAGAAAGAGAAAGAAAGAAAGAAAGAAAGCAAGAGAAAGAAAAAAAGAATGAAAGAGCAAGAGAGAAAGAAAGAAAAAGAAACGAAAGAAAGAAAGAAAGAAGGAAAGAAAGAAAGAAAGAGAAAAGAAAGAGAATGAATGAGAAATAAAAATAGAGAGGGGGAATGAAAGAAATGGAAGGAGGGAAGGAAGGAGAGAAATCAAGAGAAAGAAAGAAAGCAAGAGAAAGAAAAAAGAATGAAAGAGCAAGAGAGAAAGAGAGAAAGAGAGAAAGAGAAAGAAAGAAAAAGAAATGAAAGAAAGAAAGAAAGAAAGAAAGAAAGAGTGAAAAAGAACCCAGCCCTCACCAGCGCCAGCAGCAGGAAGGCGAGCGAGTAAGCTAGCGCCCGCCCAAAAGAAGCCATCGAAACCACGGAAGCGCCGCCAGTGGATCTCCGGGCTGAACGAAGCGCCCTACATCCCGGGAGACCCTGGTGCCTGGACGGCTTCCCTGCTCGAGAGGGGGGGGGAGGCGAAACAGGCCTAAGGGAGTCCGAGGTGTCCCAAATAGCCACTCCGCCCCGACTGCCCCAGTTTCCAGGAGGGGAGAAACGGGGCTCCTCGGCTGCTTCAGACCTTCTGCCCAGCTGCAAACCGCTCCGCCACAATTTCCACCACCTGCCTTGGAGGGTCTGGACCAACGACTGCTCCTTCCTAGAGTGGCAGAACGAGACAGGCGCCCCTTCTTTCCTCCTGCTGGGCAGAGAGCTTTTCCCTGGGAAAACTATGGCAACCCTTCCGGACTGAATGAAGCGCCCTCCATCCCTGGAGGCCCCGGGGCATGGACCGCTTTTCCCCTCGAGTGGGGCCAAAAAAAGCCCAAGAGAGTCCGAGGGTGCCCAGACAGCCACTCCGCCCCCTGCCCGGCTTCCAGGAGGGGAATCCCCGAATCTCGGCCCAGCACCTCCGGAGGCCGAAAGGCGCTGCTCTCTTGCCCTCGCAATCCTTGGGGGACACACAAGGCCGGCGGAGAAGCCGGCCAGGCTCAGTCCTCTCCCGCTTCCCCAGCAGCGCGGCTTGGCTTCTGTAGGGCCAAGTCACCCCCGCGCTTTCTTCCACGGCTGCGATCGGGGCTCCCTGTCTGTCTGCCAGCCTCCCTGCCTTCTTTCCTCGTGCGGGTGGGAAGAAGGTGCGGGCCGCGGTCAGAGAAGCTCCGCAGAGGCGAAGTTTGGCGAGGTGTCTCTGGTCCTTTTGCTTTCCTTGGCGCGCTTTTCCCCATCGCAATCTGGGTTTGGGAGTTTTTGGCGGGCGCCGCCCCCCCCCCCCATTTTCCAAATTCCCCAGGCCCGTGACGCCACTCCCAGTAGTACCGCCCTATCGGCGGCCCTGGTTGGAACCTCTGAAGGGGCGTCTTGATTGTTGGTAATTTCTAGACCTGTCTTGGAAACCAGATCTATCACCCCTGGAGGACGACTGGTTGTATTGGCCCTGGGCATACGACCTCGATGGTTGAGCCATGCTCAAGGAAGAGTACCAACGAAAAGGCTGTCTCCAGTAATAAGGGGCAGCTTGATGTTCTTGCCGCTTGTAGGCTTTGGGGAGAACCTTCCGTTTATCTTTGTCCTCTATAAGGACGGGTTCCAGTGCCTCCCCAAATAACTTGAAGCCCTGAAAGGGTAAAGAGGCCAACTGCCATTTTGACTTTGTGTCCGCTTGCCAGTTACATAACCACAAAAGGCGTCGCGAAGCCAATGTGGCAGCCATACTTCTGGCTGAAAATTTTGCCGTGTGTAAGGTGGCGTAAGCACAAAATTCTGCCGTAGCCATTAGCTTGTTCAAATCCTGTCGCACGCGGGCATCCTCGGGCCCCAGTCTTGTCTGCATCTCCTGAATCCACATGATTGCCACCCTATTGAAAAAGGACGCTGCTGAGGATGCGCGTAGACTCCAACTGGCCATTTGGTGTGTTTTTCATAGCAAAATTTCCGCCTTCCTGTCCTCCGGTTTGAGACTATCCGATGTCTCGGATTGTACCAGAGTGCTTGAAACAATTGTTGCCACTGGTTTGTCGACAGGTGGGAATTGGAGTAGCACTTCCATCTCGTCATCAAAGGTATAGAACTTCCTTTCCAGCATGGAGGGGCCTTGGGCTGCTGCTGGGTGCTGCCAAGGACGTTTTATATTTTCCACAAATATTTCCAAAGATGGGATGTGGGGCAGCTAGGGGGCGGTACCTCATTAACATGTTAATATAAACTCAGTCCCTACCAATAAGATTAGAGGAAATACCCATGTTGGACTCTCCTTCCAATGCAGGGGAGAATAGCCTGAGGTTCATGAGCTTATGTATCTGGAGAAGATAAATACTATATTTTATTTAGTTCAAAGTACAAAGACACCCTACTTTTTTATCCAATGAAAACAAAAAATACTGATTTATAAAAACTTTTATACTCTATCCTCCATTATAATATTGCTCCATAATCCCCAATTTTACAATAACATCTAAATTCCAATGATTGTTTTGTTTTGTATATATTACATCAAAAACTCCCAAACTACTGAAAGTGGCTAAAAATAATTTTAAAAACCAGAAAAAAGCAAGAAAAAATAAATAAAATAGACAATTGGCATCCAAAATTTAAAACAATTATATTCCCCTCATCCCCCAAAACCCCTCACCCCATTAAAGTAGAAATAAGATAAATATTTCACCAAACTAATTCACAGATTGCAACAGATATTCCAATCCCCAACCCCCAAAATACAAACTAATTCACAGATTGCAACAGATATTCCAATCCCCAACCCCCAAAATACAACCTACAAAATACAGTCTTCAGGATCTTATACAAGGGGGTCAATTTTAAAAGCAAAAATAGAAAGTTCAAATCAGGGTGACAACATAAAAAGCTATTACTATGGGTTTTCAATGATGACAACAATGATAGCACTACCCAAAATACCTAATCAGAAGATCATAATTTACAGGCAGATATGGGAGACAGATAACAGAACCCTGAGCCCTGAAAGGCTTCATTTATCAAAACTATCTGCTAATGATGACAAATAACAGCCAGTGAAGTTGCTATGTGGTTTCACAGTACCAAAACTAGTCACTAATCCTGAGATTATAAAGAATCTTCAAACCAGCCTTTGTTTAGTGACCATAACTGGGACCAGCAATTAAGCAAAGTGGTCACTACATGAAACCAAAGCTGCAACTTATTAGAGTAGAGGTGTCAAACTCAATTTCATTGAGAGCAACATCAGGGTTGTGTTTAACCACTGGGGAGGGTGGAGTGGGCGTGGGCAGGGTGGGTGTGGCCAGATCATCACTTGTGTTGGGGGGCAGAGCTCATCACCATGTTCCTCCCTCCCAAGCTCCGTTTTTGTTGGTAGACGCATGACTGACCAGTCCTTTACTGTTTCCAGGGCAGCTCAGTGGGCTCCATCTAAGCATCTCGCAGGCTGGAGGCCTTTGAGTTTGACACTCAGTACTAGAGGTTTTCCTCTGCTTTGCAGACCTGGAAAAGTTGCAAATGCAAGGACTGGTCACAAAGTTACTTCTTCAGCACTTCATAACTGCAAACAGCCACTAAACAAATCATTAAATGAGGGCTAATCGCAATACATTACATTACAATAACCAAGAGATTACAGGAGCATGAACTATTACAGACAAGTTTGCTCTCTCATTCAGAGAACAGTTGTAGTAACTAGTTAGTGGCAGCTGGAAACAAGCATTATATGGTCCTGGAGTCCAGCCTGCAAGGACAAAGCAGATTCAGCCCATATCCTGAATCTCAAGCACCATTTTGAGGATTGCCTGCAATGATTTAGGTCTGGGCCTTTTTCATAGTGCAGTCAATTTAGATACTTAGGTTATATTGCCCTCAACTCCTAGTCAGCATGGTCCTGAGAGTTGGATTCCAATATATCTGAAAGTCCACACATACACAAATCAGCATTTGAAGTACTGTACATTCTATTTTTTTTAAATCTAAGTGGGACATAGCTGGAGTGAAGAACCATTTAATTTTATAAATCAACATTTAAAATGCCTCCTTCCTTCTATCTACAAGACTATCGATAAAATAGACATGTCATTTTTTTGTGAAACTTTTGCTCAACAATTCCACGCGCTTTTCTTTCAATACTGTAATTACTTAGAGTCGTACCACAGTTAGCCTCAATGGAATTTCAGGAATGCCAAGAGTCTATTCTGATGAGCAAATGGGAACCACATTTTTGAAATAGGACTTCCTGTTTGGTACAGAGCTGCAGCAGGATGTCAGGGATGAGAGCTCTGTCCCCGATGTTTCTTCCCCCCCCCCCGAGGGTCGCTTTTAGCAATCTGATCAGACTCGGAGGGTCTGGTCAAGAACAGGGAGTCTCCCGGATCCCAAGGGGCAAAGCGCCATTGCCCCAGAGGGAAGGGATCGCCCCACAGCTTCGGGGAAGGAAAAACCGCATCCCATCCTGCTGGTGCTGCGGCCATTGCAGCATGACTATATTAGAGGGAGGAAAAATCAACGGAAGAAGTCGTGCGAAATAAAATTAAAAGAAGAGAAGAAGAACTAGATAAGAAGAAAGTAAGTCTCACATTTTTTTTCGGGATCCTACAACTTTAAAAAAAAACTAAAAATAAAACTTTAAAAGCAAAAGGCGAAGAAAGAGAAGTAAGAAGAACTAGAATTAAATCCTTACAACCTGACATGAACAGGATTATAATTAAATTGGACTGGACTATAACTAATTTCTGACTGGATTACAATTTAATTTGGGTTACAATTTGGAATATAATTAACATAACAGGGACTTATTACTAGCCTAACTCTATCTACATGGAAAGATCCCTAGATAACTGGATTTTACCTGGAACAAGGACTGGACTGGAATGAATTAGCTAAGGATTTAAGAAATAAGAAGAAGAAAATTAACAAGGACTTTTGAATCAGACTACTGAGAAAACTTACCTTAAGTATAATAAAAACATAATTGTTGGAAACTTGTGGCTTTTCTGGTGTTATAATGTACATTTTTCTATATACAGTGATCCCCCGGTTATTGCGTCCCCGACCATTGCGAACAGGGTAATTCGCGATTTTTCAACCCGGAAGTCAAAACACCATCTGCGCATGCGTGCCCTTTTTTCTATGGGCACGCATGCGTAGATGGCGCCCGGCAAATCAGCTGCTGGGCGGCTTCCCTGGGTCTTCCCCCTCTTGCTGGCGGGAGGGCGAGCAGCGGGCATCAGCAAGGAGTTTCCCCACCGCCCACGCAAACTCCTCGCTGCCGCCCGCCCTTCGCCCGCCCACACCGTTCATTCCGCCGCTTTGGAGCTGAGTCCTGAAGCAAATTTGCTTCAGGACTCAGCTCGAAAGCGGCCAGAGCGAGCGCGGACAAGCCGTTCGCTGGCGCTAGCTGTCGCCGCTTTGGAGCTGAGTCCTGAAGCGAATTTGCTTCAGGACTCAGCTCCAAAGCGGCCAGAGCGAGCGTGGACAAGCCGTTCACTGGCGCTAGCTGGCGCCGCTTTGGAGCTGAGTCCTGAAGCGAATTTGCTTCAGGACTCAGCTCCAAAGCGGCGAGAGCGAGCGCGGACAAGCCGTTCGCTGGCGCTAGCTGTCGCCGCTTTGGAGCTGAGTCCTGAAGCGAATTCGCTTCAGGACTCAGCTCCAAAGCGGCGAGAGCGAGCGCGGACAAGCCGTTCGCTGGCGCTAGCTCTCGCCTGCCTGCCCGCTAGCGAGGAGCCGCCTGCCTGCCCGCTAGCAAGGAGCCGAAGATTGGGGGCGGCGCGGCTGTTTTAAAACGTCGCCACCAGCATGGGGGGCTTGCCAGCACCCCCCGGACCCCCAACCCGGGTTTGGGGGGCGGCTAGGAAGCCCCCCATGCCGGCGGCGACGTTTTAAAACAGCCGCGCCACCCCCAATCTTCGGCTCCTCGCTAGCGCTGCGGAAGTTAAAAACACCATCTGCACATGCGCAGATGGTGTTTTTACTTCCGCAGCGCTACTTCGCGAAAACCCGCTCGTTGCGGGGGGTCCTGGAACGGAACCCT
This sequence comes from Erythrolamprus reginae, assembly GCF_031021105.1. Taxonomy (NCBI): domain Eukaryota; kingdom Metazoa; phylum Chordata; class Lepidosauria; order Squamata; family Dipsadidae; genus Erythrolamprus; species Erythrolamprus reginae. Next base: position 123,823,624 of record NC_091950.1, read on the forward strand.
CGCAACGAGCGGGGGATCACTGTAGTTAACTTAGTGCCTATTCCTTTTTTATTTTTATTTTTAGGTTGCTAGAATATATAATGAATTGCTAATTCTCTCATGGCCTCTTCCCTCTTGGTCTGATATACCCCAGCTCCAAAGAATTAGACTGTTGTTTTAATATATTTGATCAAGGCATTACATAATTAACTAATTGGTTAACTTTTTATTTGGTGTATTTTAGTAAGTCTCATATTATATTTTTTAAGTTTTAATAGGTTTTGTACTATAAAGTTTATAATTCTTATATTATAAGTTTTATATCACTCAGTTTTATATATCTGCATTTTCTACTACTTAGAGTATAAATTTCTTAATTAACTGTTTAATATTCCTTAATTGGTATAAATTTACAGGTTTAATATCACATTTTTAATTTTTAATAAGCTTAACACCATAAAGTTGATAAGTCTTAGATTACAAATTTTATATTATTTAGATTTAAATCCTAGCCTCATACAGAGCATAAGTTTTTTTCTTCCCCTTTTTATAACTAAGTTTTGCTGTATTGTTGTATTGTTTTACAAATATATTTCACTTTCATTTATATTTCATACATATATTAATTGATTAGACATTAAGTCGATAAATAACAATCAGGTTTGAGAAATTAAAGTGAAGATTGTCTAAATTAGACTTATAAATGTAAACCTTGATCTTGTTTGGAGTCTATTTGGACAATTGATAAACTTCCCCATAGGCTAAGAGAATACTTATAGATTGTAAGAGGGAAGAATTTCCTGCCTTTATAAAACAACTTACTTTTTTCTGTAAAAGCTAAATAACTAAGTGAATGCCATTTTGGAAAAAACTAAGACTTACTTTAGATATTAAGAAATCCAGAAATACACACAGGATGTCAAGTACATCAATTAATGTTAAATCATATAAAAAACAGATCTCATCCACACCTTCAACACCACAGGTGTCTCCCTTGGTATCACCAGTGCAACAAAAAACAATTACAAGCATGTTGGCAAAAGAGAAAGAGAAGGAGAAAGAAAAGGAAAAACCACAACCAACTCTGCAAACAATTCAAGATACATTAGCTATCATGCAAGATTTTATGCAGAGGACTCAGAGCGAAGCAAAACAGCAGCGGGAAAACCTACAAGCTGAGATGGCTGATTTAAAAGTGGGTACAGGTGAAATGAAGGGAAGAATGAAAGAACTAGATGACAATGTCATAGAAATACAACAAACCTTGAAAGAGAATGAACAAAGGATTAAGGCGGTCGAAAGTAAAATAGATAAAAGTTGAGCAGAGAATGGAAGAATTTGAAGACCGAAGTTGCATACTTAATAAAGGATATAACGAGTCCATAACTCATTTAGAGTTACAACATGCATCTTACGGTCTAAGATTTTAGAATATTCAAGAAGAGAAAGATGAAGATTTAAATGTAAAGATGGTGGAAATAATTGGAGAAATACTTCAGGCTGACCCGCAAGAATTTATAAAAGTAATCAATGAACTATATAGAGTACAAACAAGCTATATCCGAAGACACAACCTACCGAGAGAGGTCCATTTTAAGTTTGTGAGGAAGACTATAAGAGATGACATTTTGAAATGGGCAAGAAATGAAACACTTGAAATCAAAGGGAAAGAAATTATAATATTGAAACAAGTTCCGAGAAGAGTACGAGAAAGCAGAAGAGAGTACCACTTTTTGACTAGAATTCTAATTAAAGAAAAGATAACTTTCTGCTGGCTTATTGCAGAAGGTCTTTCTCTGTACTGGCAAAACCAAAGAGTCAAGCTGGAGAATATAGAAAACGCAAAAGATTTTTATGAAACAAGTGGTATTAGAAAATTCGAGCAACCGAGACAGGAAATATCCATAAGGAAAGAAGATGAGCTGGGGGCTACCAGCCAGGAGAAGGAGGAGGCCACGGGTGCAAGAAGGAAACAACCACAGCGTGAAGTGAAGGAAACCAAGAAATATCATAAATAGTTATGTCAGAGAATATGAAAATATTCTCTGTTAATGTGAATGGACTAAATGAACCAAGAAAAAGAAATCAAATATTTTCAAAACTCAAAAAACAAATGGCACAAATAATGATATTACATTACTATGTAATTCGAAATTAGGGAATATATTTACTAGTTTAGCAGATCAAAAAGACATTGCAATTTATATAGATAATACAATAGACTCCAAACAACTTTATAGCAATCAGAATGGCAGAATTTTAATTGTACAATTGAATATAGATCAAAAACCTCATCATTGTTTCTATCTATGCACCAAACAATAACCAAAAAGAATTTTATAAACAATTACATGAAAAGATAAATGAATTAGCTATTGAGAATATGATTATAATAGGTGATTTTAATGCAATTTTGAATAGATCAATGGACCATTCAGGTAAAAAGAAAGACAAAAAAAGAAAACAATTTTACCAACTACCATACTTTTCAGAAAATGAGGTCAGAGTTATTATTAAATGACATCTGGCAGGAGCGACATCCTTTAACTAGACCAGGGGTCGACAAAGTTGTTCAGAATCTAGGAGCCAGCCAAAAAATTTAGGAGCCAGAATTTTTTTTAAGCAAACTTGGTTTTTAATTTAACAAAAAAAACATTACAAACGTTATAAACAACATTTTACTTTTAAAGATAATAAATATTATATTTTGATATTTTAGATTTTAGGCAACATTCTAGTGTTTTTCACTTTGCGTTTTGTGGCCATGAACATGCCTTGTGATTTTAGAGCTGAAGTACCAGTGGTCCACAGCCTTGGCAGGATCAAACGCCTTCACAGATGGCCCATTCATGGTGATCATAAACAAGTCACTTAAACTTTCTTCTTGCATCCTTGATCTGAATTTATTTTTGACCATGTTCATCAAACTAAATCCTCTTTCACAACATGAGGTTGAGACAGGGAGCACCGCTACAATCGACAACAGGTTTCCCAGAACTGGAAATCTCTCGGTGTTGGAGAGTGCCAAATCCAGAAGCTCACACAGTTTCTTTCCTTTTCCAAGGACCTTAAACTCATACCACTCATTGAGGAGTGAGTGAATGCATTGGTCATCACTTTCAGGTGGAGATAGCTGTTTACGAAAATGATGAGCCAATGCAGTAATCTCAACCACACCGTAGTCTTGCAATGTTGTTCCTGCTGGCCAGGCAAAGGTGTCAAACACTGCGGTGGATCTTTCAATATTTATATCACTTAGAAATCGCACTGTCAAGTATTTAACTGCATGATTAATTAAATTAGCTTTTTCCTGCTGAATTGATGCAGCTACAGTGTTGCTCAGTCCATGTAGCTGTACATTTTGAAACAGTCCTTGAAGAGATGTTCCTGAGACAAATCTGGCCTCATGTTGTTTTGGTGCATCTCTAAGTGAATTGATTGTTGAAATTGTGCTTTTCACATGCAACTCAATTGTGCTTAAAAAAAGCTCTTCCCTTTGAAATATAAGTGACAAGTTTTTAAGAATTTCCAGATAGTCCAGTAGAAAATGGAGCATGTGAACAAATTTAAAATCTGTGAGCTTTCTCAGTAAACCATGGGCAGCTGCAGAGGCACTGTCTTTTTCCGCAGCCACACTTTCTAGGTGGATTGTCACGCATTTCCAGTCTTTGACAAGTGCAGACAGAGCACCGACTTTGCTTGCTACCCATCTGACATTATGCAAGTATTGGAATTTCAGAATTGTAAGCTGCAGGTTTTCTGCTACTTGCTTCAGCTGTCGCATTCTCTTAGGTGAGTATTGATAAAATTGGTAGAGTTTCTTTAAAATAGAGTCAAGGTCATCAATTAATTTAGCTTGTTTTACTGAACTTAATACACTTAAGTTCAATCGGTGTGCAACACAGTGAATGCCAATTAAATGACTGATGTTTTGGCGTATTTTCTGCACCAAGCCATTTTCGGTCCCAATCATGCTGGCAGCACCATCTGTACCAATGGCAATCAAGTGACTTGAAGAAAGCCAGCCTACAAGACCAAGTGTTCTAAGTTCTTCTGTGAGCGCTTCTAAATATCCATCTGCAGTAGCCATTTCAAGAGGAGAAACAGAAAGAAATACTTCTTTGACCCTGTTGTCCTTGATGTACCTGACATACAGAATCAGTTGTTCAACCCCTGCTTTGTCAGTTGAGCCATCTAGCATCAAGCTGACATATTTTGCCTCTTTGAGCTCACTGATTAGGTTTTTCCTGATTATTTCTGCAATATGGGAAATTAATTCTTTGCATCTTTTATCGTTTGCATATTCCTGTCGCACAGCACTCCCTAATTTCTCCGTCAACTCTAGCAACCCTTCAAAATCTGTGAAAGGTCTGTTGTTTTTGGCAATATAATAGGCCACATTAAATAGAATGGTCATATGTTTAAACATGTCTTCATCCATTTTCCTTATACAAGCAGCCAATGGAGTAGCTTCTGGAGCCAACGCTGCATGTGTAGCCTCCACACAATTTAGATGCTGGAGAGACTTTGCGTGCTTTTTGAAGGTTTCAAGTTTAAAGGGTCCTGAAAATCCTTTTACGATCCTAGATGCTTGGTCAGCAATGCCAGGGAAGGAAGCACAAATCTCGCATATAGCTATACCAGTTGTATGGTCAAATTTAAGCCATGCGAGTTCTTTACACCACTCTTGCCTAAATCTCCTGGGTCCAGCAGTTTGACAACGGCTTGTTGATGGGGACTCCTCTGCTGGTGGGTCTTCTCTTGTTTCTTCAGTTACCTGTTGCCCGGCACTTTCTACCTGTTGCACTGCGCTTTCAAGAGAGGTCTTTGTAAAGAACTGTGTCATTTTCAGTTGCTTTTCATTTTCTGGTATTCTCTCTGTTGCTCTGCGCTTCATTTTTTTCCTGAACCCAGAAAAGAAAAAAAAATGTGCACTTTGCTCTGCTATGCCAATTATAACTTACACATGAACTCTTTACCCTTCTTTGTCCGAGTGGACGAGGCAGTACTCCGGCTTCGTTCTCCTGGCGGCACCCGACTTTGTTCTTCCAGCAGCACTCCGCAGTCCGCCATATAGTACTGGTAATGGGATACACTGTGAATATACTGCCATATAGTAACCATATAATTACAGCATATACTGTGTATATACTGCTATACCCTACTTACAAAAAGATTTAGCAATGTAGGAAACTCCATTCAGTGGTGGTCCAGCAGGATAGGGTCTCTCAGCACTTCTAGAGAAGATTAAAAATCAATCTGCCTTATTATCCATGTATTTTATTTTCTAACCATAAGAAGTTTCAAATCCTTTTTTGTAGGAACAACACTTTTCTAAATCAATGAAACAACATACTCACCTACTCAGCGGTGAGCTGCGATGTCCAGCGACGTCTTGCAAGATTCCCTGCACATCCTGGTTCAGCTCCGGGAGGTGAATGAATGAACTGCCTGCGATGCGCGCTCACAGAAGCCGCGCATGCGCAGTAGGGTGCAGAGGCTGCGGTCGCAATCTTTCCGGCGCTTATCTGCTCTGGAAAGATGACGTCAGTGCAGGGGGCAGGGAACAGCTGCGGTCATGCGCGCTAGGCGCGCATGACTGTTCCACACAGTGCTTAAAGGGAACCTGTCACCTGCAAAAATCATGTTAAAGTGGGTGCAGTAGCGTGTTAGTGATGCGCTATGCATCACTAACATGCTAGTCCTAGGAAAATCCGTGCAGTAGATCCCCCCAAAACAGTACTGCGGCCTCATTGAACGCGGCCGGGGAGGGGGGATGGTGGGGCACACACTGTATGTACATATAGACCCCCTCACACACGGCGTCTCCCCGGGGAGCACGGCCTTTGTATGTACTTACACAGGTAGCGGGAGATGAGAACGGGCCCCCGGCCACAGCGATCCTTCCCCCGTAACCCAACTCTCCCTGTCCAGTCCCGGAGCATAAGGGGGGCGGAGCAAAGTGGGGAAGGCGGCCTGAGCGATACTGTCCCTGCTTCCTCCGATTGGATGACTCCGTGCAGGAGGTGGGATTGGATTGAGAGTAATATTTTTTCTTCTCAACTCCTCAAGCACCAGGCAACATTTTCTAGGCGCCAGACAACATTTTCTAGGCGTCACTGGCGACCAGGCGCCTGGGTTTGTCGATCCCAGAACTAGACAATACACCTTTTATTCGAATCCTCACAAAATTTGGACAAGGATAGACATGGCTTGGGCACCGACAACAACCGCAGAACATATTAAAGATATTGAGATAGATATACCTGGGCAGATCATAACCCTTTAGTAATTTATTGGAAAGGACAAAAAACCCCAAATTAAATGGCAGATGGATAGGAATATTCTACGAGATATACAATATAGGGAATGGATGGAGAAAGAGTTAGAATTTTTTTTTAAAATTAATAAAAACTCTGAAACATCTCCACAAAATTTATGGGATACTACCAAGGCATGTATCAGAGGATTAACAATTTCCTACATGGCAAAGAAAAATAAAGAAAAAATGAAACAACGTGAACAACTAGAAAAAGAATTAAAGGACTTAGAAAAAATATTACAAGAAAACTTATATGCCGAAAAGATAAAAAGAAAAAGAGAGCTAGTTAAACATAAAATAAATCTCATAGAACAAGAACAAATTGCTGAAAAAATTAAGAGCCAAACAGGAATATTTTGAACATGCTAATAAACCCGGATGATGGTTAGCATTTAAATTAAGAAAACACAGACAATCAAAAATGATAAAGAAATTAGTAGATGAGAAAGGAATGACAAAATTTAGAACAGAAGAAAAAATAAAAATAGTTGAGGAATTTTACAAAGATTTATATATGAAGGAAGAAATAGAAGAAGAGATTTTTAAATATTTAAATTCTATTGATCTACCAATTTTATTAGAAGAACAACAAACAAGTTTAAATAGTCCATTTACTATGTCTGAACTACAGATGGTTTTAAAAAATCAAAAGAATAATAAAGCTACCGGACCTGATGCCATACCGGCAGAATGGTACAAAATATAAAGTAATGTATTAATGGTGAACATGTTAGAGATTTTTAATAGGATTATAATGGATGGTAAAATTCCCAGATCCTGGTCGGAGGCATTAATAACTCTAATACATAAGACATGTACAAAGAAAGATAACATGCAAAATTATAGGCCAATGTTTTTATTAAATGTTGATTATAAAATTTTCACTTCTATATATGCACTAAGACTTAAAAAGATCCTAAACAAAGTAATAAAATTTTAAAGCAAAACAAAAAAAAAGAAAAAAATCAACTATGTAGTGCAGTCCCTCTTAAAAGCAACTAAGCTGTAGGCAATTGAGAGAAAGTGCTTTCATAATGGATATGCATCAGCAATTTTATCCTTTGTATCCTAAAACCCATATGCTTGAAATTAAGTTTTGGGATCTTTTGGCATAATTTCATCTTCCCAGAGGAATTGGTCAGCTATTTTAAGGGGTGGATTTTCTCCACGATCTAAATAAAGTGTTTCCTTTTAAATCCAAGGCACTTATTTAACAAAATATTCTCGCTACATAAATGAAATTAGGACCTACACTCTGGAATTGGAGTTTCCGACTAATTCTTGTAACACACATTATCCATTATCAACAGCATTAATTTAGCACTAGGAGTATTAGAAGAATTAACATTATACGCAGGACATTCAGAACTGGAATTATCTGAATGGTAAACTGGACAGCCTGTGCTAATTTGTTTCTTTTCCAATAAACAAAGCAAAGGCATTTTATTCCAAAAAATATGGAAAATACTGTATTTAGGTATTCTCTGATTTTTAAGCCTTATCAATCTAGGATGCACCACGTTTTGAAATTTTAAAAGTTTTTACTAGATAAATATTGCTGTTACGCTTGTTAGATGCTATTTTAAATGGTTCACATTTGAAAGGCGAAGAAGGGAAAGGAGGCAAAAATTTAGTTCTAGATCTTGGATGATTCCAAATGTTTCCATCTTCTAACAACCCAACATGAAGTATTTCTATTTAGGAGATGCATTCGTTCTAAGAGTTTTGTAACTGGCATCATCAGGCAAAAAAAAAAAAAAAAAAACCCTGAAAGAATGGATGCTTTGGGCAGAAGTCCCAGATTCCACATTATTCACTATTCAATTAAAAAATGTAGCCACAGACAAAAAACAGTTAGACAATGGGAGGAACTCTGCTGAATCAGGCTCCAGACCTACAAAACTTTAGACCTTGTTTTCCACCATGACCAACCAGGTATCTAGGGCAAATCTGCCAGCAATTATCTTATTTTGATTCCTAGCAACTAAGCACATTGCCTCAGATAAAATAAAATTGCATTTCACATTTCTAATGTTTACTGCTTAAACATTCTTGCCATCTGTGGTTTTCTACGGAGAGGGGCGGCATACAAATCTAATAAATGAATGAATGAATGAATGAATGAATGAATGAATGAATGAATAAATAAATAAATTATTTATCATACTTATATGGTTGCCCATCTTACAAGAGCATGACTCAGGATGGCATACAACAGTGAATTAAAAAGAAAATCCATTCATTGTATAAAAGCAGAAAAAAATGCGAAAATCTCTTTTATAAAGCACAAGAAGCAACTTCGAACTAAGGAGAAACTTCCTGACAGTTCTAGCTAAATGTCTATGGAGACTCTCAGTCATCCAGGTTGTGGTTGTCCAAAAGGTACTTTTTCGAAAGGCAACTGGACTTCCTTTGTTTTCCTTGAAGACAATTGATTCCTAATCCAAGAGTGTCTTCAAGGACCATTAATTGGTGGAATGGCTTGCCACTAGAAGTTGTGGGTGCCCCATATCTGGAGGTTTTTTAAGAAGAGACTGGACATTTGTCTGAAATGATATAAGGTCTCCTGCCTGAGCAGGGAGTTGGACCAGAAGACCTCCAAGGTGCCTTCCAGCTCTGATATTCTGCTACTATGAACTAAGAGCAGTAAGGGAGATCACAGGATGTCCCTGATCTTCTGGGATGTCTAGTCAGGCTTTGAAGGATTTTCAAAATGTTGAAAGGAATAGAGCTAATCTCATTTCTAGGGAAAGAAAATCTTTATAATGCAGGTGCAGAGAAAGTTGGTGATAAAATAACAGCTTGCCACATTATTTATAGAAGGCCTGACATTTATGGCAACTTAGGAGGGGTGATTTTCATGAGGGAACAGTCACAAAGCATTATTTTGAGTGGTTCAAGGCCTTCCTATGCCCACCCACCTGGGTGGAAGTGGAAGGAGGCCTTGCCACACTGGCACAATCTGAGTGGGCAACGTGACACATTTGTGAGTGGGGGACAAGCAATGTGAACTTTCAACTGGAATTCAACTGGGAAACTCAGATTCAGGTTTCCCAGTGTCGGTGCCAGGATGGCTCCTGCAATAAATTGGAACTTTGAGGAGTACTTTGACTTGGACTCTGATTTAGTTTGGATGCTATTTGGAACCTTGCCATCTGATGGACAAGCTAGATGGGGATAGGTGGTCCCTTAGATAACCCAGACCCCAGGCCACAAGAGCTTTAAGATCAAAACCAGCACCTTGAATTGGACCCACAAGCACAATGACAATCAACGCGTCTCATAGACATATTCATAAGTGTTATTCCAGGGCACACATAACTTATCTGTGCTGTTACATTTTTCACCAGCTCAAGCTATAAGTCCAAAATCCCAGCGACCGATTAGGGATTCGCACGAATCCCAGCGACCGATTAGGTCCCACAGAGTGGGCCTCCTCCGGGTCCCGTCAACTAAACAATGTCGGTTGGCGGGCCCCAGGGGGAGAGCCTTCTCTGTGGCGGCACCGACTCTCTGGAACCAACTCCCCCCGGAGATCAGAACTGCCCCTACTCTTCCTGCCTTCCGTAAACTCCTCAAAACCCACCTTTGCCGTCAGGCATGGGGAAACTAAACATCTTCCCCTGGGCACGTTGAATTTATATATGGTATGCTTGTGTGTGTGTGTGTATGTTAGTATATGGGTTTTTCTTAAATTTATAATATTTTAATTAATTGGATTATGTATTGGATTGTCTTTTCACTTGTTGTGAGCCGCCCCGAGTTTTCGGAGAGGGGCGGCATACAAATCCAAATAATTAATAAATAAATAATAAACTCAGAAACTGCCACAGTTGGCACACTACACAAAGCTGTGCAAAGATCTTCTTAGCCATGACTACTTGCTCTTCAAGCAGGACTCATGAGTCTGGGATGATTCAATATTGCACACTAGATTCTGCCTGGGGCAGTGGCACCCTATCCAATACCAAGTATGTTTCTAGAACTGGAAGGTGCCAAAACTCAAAACTATTCAGTCTTGCCAGGGTTCATCTGAAGCCTTTTGTTCCCCCTCCAGAGCCAGGTATTGAAAACTGAAGAATCACACACACACACACACACACACACACACACACATCCTGCCTTTGCCAGAGATCATCCAAAAGTGCAACCAATGCTATTTCCATCCCATGCCTGTCTGAATCCTCCTGAAAGAGGATCCAGATAACCCATTTCATCCAAAGTCCTCTGAAGCTATTGTGCAATCATCTTCTCAATATACCTTCCATCAAAAGGATATATCAGCCTCTGGACAAAAATTATGCAGTATAGTGGAGGTCTATGAGTGCTTCTTGAGAGAAGGTGAATCAAAGCCTCCTTAAAAGGAGGAAGAACAAACCCATTACTCAAGAAAGAATTAACTATCACTAGAACTTATTTGCAGGCTGCTTTAATAAGCCAGAAAGGGCATGTATCTAAAGAACAGATAACTGAACTCACAGCCCCTGTCCACTTCCTCAGGTCCAAGAATTTTGATCCATCCTATAGGACAAGACTCCTCTCTAGGCACTTCCAATGGGTCCACAACAAGGTTGGCACCCCTCTGAGAATACATCTGAGTGACTTTGTCTGACAGATGCTGAGCAAATTCCTTCACACAACCCTGCAGGAGGGTTTGTGTCACCTAGAACAGGGAAGCAGTGGATGAAACAAGCAGAAAGGGAATGATGCTTTGTCAAGCTTACCATCTTTAGATAGGCCTTAAAGATGGCTCTAGCTCATGTTCAGTCAAATTTGTCACATGCCAGCAATATCTCTTTTCTCTCTTCATTTTCTCAACTCTGGGAAGTGCTGAGATTGTCAGAGTTTGAAGGAAAATTAAGATCTGTTAGGACCTTAACACCGCGGAGGTCGAAGGATAAAAGCCTTAGTCATTTGTTCAAAACAAGATATATTTATTTTAAAAACACAGAAATAAACAAATAAAAGATTGTCTCGAGGGACAACATAACATACACGTCTTACATGATGGAGGTTCAGGAGAAGAAGAGAATGGAGGAGTGAAGAAGAAGGAGGAAGTTGAGTGAGATTGGCAGGATATTGCATCATAATAGGAGGATCTAATAAGGCACATATTTGTTAACTGTTTCATTACTAAATGTCTCTGAGGGGCTGCATGGGTTTGATTTAAGCCAAAGGGATCCCATCCCCTTATTCCAAATAGCAACCAGGACTTTGGAAGGACCTGCAGCAGACCAGCAGGAATGATACTCACCTCCTTGTTGAGCCAATTGGGGTCAGTCTGCTAGTCACCAGGGCCAGACAATCTAATAGGTCCAGCCTCTCTCAGTAAATAGTGGCACAAATAATCAGAGCATAATCAGACTATGACTAGGAAGACACAAAAACCTCCACCAATTTTAGATCACATTGTCACTGCTCCAGAAGGGAATACCAAATTTGGAGTGTGATCACTGTCCCTTATCAGCTCTGGATGATCTGGGATAGTCCCATGAAACATCATGGTGGCCATGAACTCTGGAGCTATCTCAGGCCATGCTCCAGAGAAGGGAGATTGAAGTCTCCCACAACCTGTGTCTGGGGAACTTCACTGCCATCTCACAAATGGCATCAAGAAGCTCAGATAGGCAAGTTGCTGTGCAGCAATGATCAGCAGCCATTGATAACTAGAAACCAATTTAACCATCAAGGTCTCATATCCAGTGAACTGGGATGCCCCACCTCTGAAAGTCATAAGAGATTCCTGGATGACAATTGCTACATGCATACCCTTACCCTGGGATATCAGCTGGTACCATACCTGAAACTTTGCTGGACATATCTTCCTAAAGAGACACACCCTCCTTTCAGACCCAGCCATATCTCAATGACACATGCTAGGTGAAATCATTGATGATGGAGACTTTATCATAGGCCAACCTAGCATTCAGAAGCAGCAGCCAAAAAGACAGTCACTGAAGGTCTGCTGAGAAAGTATTGGAGTGAGACCGAGGAGCTAAAATGTGAAACAACTGTCCCTCATTTCCCAGGAACAGCCTAATCCCCTTCTCCCATCTAATTTCCCTGTGCCCATTACTGCCATAACTTTGTCCCAGAACGCAGAATAACAGAGCTGGAAGTCCCATTGGAGGCCTTCTAGTTCAACCTCTCACTCAAGCAGGAAACATTATTGTTGTTGTTGTTGGGGCGGCTTACAACATATGAAAAACAATACAATTCTGAAATCCAATAATAACTAAAACAAGCAGTCTAAAACCCCAATTTAATTTAAAAACAATCATTTCTAGTCCACCTACATACATTCCATCCAACATACATTCATTCATTCATAGGCAGGGGCTGATGATATAGTGTTCCCCAGGCCTGTCGGCACAAGTGCGTCTTCAGACACTTACAGAAGGCAAGGAGGGTGGAGGCAGTATGGATTTCTGCAGGGAGCTGATTCCAGAGGGCCAGGCCCCCTCAGAGCTAAGTTCTTTCCCTAGGCCCCGCCAAGTGACAATGTCTAGTTCAGTGTTTCCCAACCTTGGCAACTTGAAGATATTTGGACTTCAACTCCCAGAATTCCCCAGCCAGACCTGACCAATCGCTGGGGCTCATGTGGTAGAAGGCGGTCCCATAAGTAATCTTATACCATTCCAAGTTAAGTGACTGCTCAGTCTCTTCTTAAAAGCCTCCACTGACTGATGGAGCACCTCCACTGGTTCCACTGTTCCATTGTTGTTGTTCTCTTACCACTCACTGCTTATTGAAAGCTTATCTAGCTTCTGCTTTATACTACAATTTATCTTCTATGTACATATACAAACTATTCACTGCAGATGTTTTATAAAAATATTCACTGCAGATGTTTTATATCCTGCATATATACTTGGAAATTCCTATCTGGGTTTTGAAAAATGAAAAGGCTTTGTTTTAACAGCAAGCCAAAATGAGGAAACAGTGAGAAATCCCCCAGTTAAGAGAACAGTAACAGGTTACTATGATTTAGAATTCTGAATTTATACTTGGACCGAGATGCTTCTAAGGCATGAATATCTTCGTATTTCACAACTGTATTTTTTTTTCAGTAGTGCCCTTATATTTTTCCCCTCTTACATATTGATGATGATAATAATAATAATAATAATAATAATAATAATAATAATAATAATAATAATAATATTTATTAGATTTGTATGCCGCCCCTCTCCGTAGACTTGGGGCGGCTAATGTGTTTCTCAACCCCATCGCCCAGGTAAACAACAGTAATAGCACAATATATAACAAATCACTAAAAACCCCTTATTTAAAAAAGAAACATACACACCAACATACCGTACATAAACCGTATAGGCCCAGGGGAAATGTCTCAGTTCCCCCATGCCTGGCAACAGAGGTGGGTTTTAAGAAGTTTACGAAGGGCAAGGAGGGTGGGGACAGTTCTAATCTCCGGGGGAAGCTGGTTCCAGAGGGTCGGGGCCACCACAGAGAAAGCTCTTCCCCTGAGTCCCGCCAGACGACATTGTTTAGTTGACGGGACCCGGAGAAGGCCAACTCTGTGGGACCTAACCGGTCGCTGGGATTCATGCGGCAGAAGGTGGTCTCGGGGGTATTCTGGCCCGATGCCATGAAGGGCTTTATAGGTCATGACCAACACTTTGAATTGTGACCAGAAACTGATCAGCAACCAATTTAACTGTTAGATCAATTAGAGCAAGTCCTTCCTAAGTTTTTTTTCTCTGACTGTTAGGCCACAGGGGGTGGTGTGTGTATATTCCTTGCCTCTCGTCCGATTGTTTCCTAGGCACCATCTCTTCCCATCTTTCCCCAAGGCCCTTCATACACATTCCATTACACTGTTAGAAGCTCTGCACGCACCAACTAACGTAACTTTAACCAAAACATACCATCTTAAAACTTTGGAGGATTGGGAGATGCATTTCTGAATGGCAGTGAAACCATGAGTTTATGATGTTGGTATTTTTTCAGCTAAATTATCGGACTTGACTTATATGCCCCGCATCATTCACAAGCTGTTTAAGGTTGAATAGTATGAATATACTCTCCTAGCATGGCTCACTAGATCTATTTATCCCGTATCTAAGCTGCAAAAATCAATTTCACTACTAGACGGTAGCAAAAAGTAAGAAAATTCCTTTTTGCTGCCATCTATGGATGAAGTGGCTATTTTCCAAACTTAGATATGATAGCCGTAGATCAAGTAAAGAAGATGAGAAGAACACATTCAAAGCACCTTGCCTTGGAGTTGGAAAATTCCCTCCTGTTTCCTATTGAGTGCCAAATGAAAAGGGAAAAAGGTAAGTCATACTCCAGATAACATCACTGTTTTCACATATAGCACAAATACTGTAGGACAGCTGGGTTAATGATTAGCCGCTAATTATTAGCAGATCAGCAAATCAGATTGGACACTGTTTAGATCTCAAAGCAATGTTAATAATTAATTTACACCAGGGCAAAATACTTAAAAATAACCTGGTTATGGCTAATCATGTCCACCACCCCTTTTACTCAGGGACAGCATTGAAGCAAGACAAATATAGCAACAATTTCCATCTACTCCAACCCTCAACCTCCAAATTTAAAATAATTTCTATTAGTGTAAGTAATTCAGGCATCAGGCTAGAAACCAGGAATCCTAAGGTACCTTACCCTTACCAAGAAAGCTGCAGGCTCTTGCCACGCAATCACCAGATGCAAACACCCACTGGAAAGCACATACTATTTTCACAACCATGCTAGATGCAATGCAGTGAGACACAATGGCAAATATAATCTACAAGATATACAACTAAAAAGAAGTAACATTGGATCGTGGAACACTAATAAAAATAAGAAACACACTTTTCTTTTTTTATATAAAAAGGTTTTTTTAATTTTTCTCTCCAGTTTCCATATATACATCAATGCATATACCTTAAAACATATCAATAAATTACATAACTCTCATTTTTAGTCAATTAATCATGAATCAATATATTATTTTGCATCTATTTTATACTGTTATCAGTATGTTTCTCTTATTTTCATTTTCCTCCATCTCCATCTCCTCCCTCTATCCTCTTACTCCTTCTCTCCCCCTACTTCCCTCCATTCCTTCTTTTCTCCCTTCCCTTTCTACTTCCTCATTCGCCCCCTTTAACTTTTCCTTGAGTGATTCTAATCCTAATTCCTCTTATATTTAATAGACTGATAATATATTTCATGCATCTTGAAATTATTAGTGTCCCTTCTAGACTCATTGTTTTCCATAACGTATCTATAGAAGCAACTCTTTATTCTAGGTATATACTATTAATCTAATGTTGCCTCCTCGAAATCTACCAAAATCTGGGTCTATCACCATTTATTCTCCATTTTCTTCTCTTTTAGTCATTCTAATTTAATTTCTTTATATATTCATTTTCTATCCAATCATAAAGTTTCACCCATACTTTGTAATATTCCGTATCTTCCTTGTAAGAAACATGCTTTTCAAAACCTGTATTTGGAGAACATTGAGGTTATATGTCAGAAAGGAACTTAGATGGGTGGGTGGGGAAAACAAAATTTCTGAAGAAAGTAATGGCAAACCACTTCCATACTATTGCAAACAAATCTACTTGGATGTATCATGAAGTCACTAGGAGTTGATCTTTAACTCAAGGCTTGCATGACAAAACATGTACCACAAAATCAAGATAAGATTCAGATCATTTAAATACAAATAAATAAGTATACGCATAGGTACAAACACACACATGTGCTTAACTGCAGGGGGTTTCCAGAAAGGTGCTTCCCCTTGATATCTTTCATCCCAACTAATTTTCATTTCTTATATTCTTTGCATAACAGTTGTTCTCAGGTTATAAGTAAATCACCTAAGACAGTGAAAACAATGAAGCAACGTTGGCTCTCTAAATGGAAAAGAAAAGCAGACCCAATAACACAGTGGTTCTCAGCAAGATTCCATGTTTTGAATCCCATGCTCATAAAGCTTCTGTGTTTGCAACAGCAAATGAAGGATAACCTGCATATTTAAAAAGAGACATACTGAAAACTCTTAAATTTGGATCTTATTTGAAAGAAATAAGAATCATCTGATAATAAACACTAATTTCCATCTTTTTTAATTAACATAAATCTTTTGGATCATTAATTCCAGGCAGTAATAGGAAAGCAGTAATTCCATCAATTAAAATACCCTTTAAACTTAATTCAACTCCTGGTGACCACATCCATTATGGAAATGAATACTATTATCAAACTTGGTTTTAACTTCCCCATCTAGCTCACAGTCATGGAATTCCCAGGGGCTTCTCACCCAAGTACTAACTAAGATAAAACCTACTTAGTTTCATAAAATGATTTCATGGAAAAGACCATTGTGTTACTACTCTTTTATACTTCTGACAATCAGCTCCATTGCATTTAGAAGAGGCATCTTCATTCCTTAAAAGAATGTCTTTTCTTAATCCTAAAAAACTTGCCAAGCTTTATCCCAGCATAACAATGTAATTGTCATATGAATTCCACCACATTCTCATAAAAATTAAACAGATTGATATTCGTAATTTCTCTCAAACACTATTTACTTATTCCTGATTCAGATCCAACTATCAAAACATTTCTGGAGCTCCTGATCGGGCTTCTGAGCTGGAGAAGGTTTTATTTATTTATTTATTTATTATTTGGATTTGTATGCTGCCCCTCTCCGAAGACTCGGGGCGGCTCACAACAAGTGGAACAAATCATAAATAATCCGACTAAATTTAAAATATTTGAAGATTTAAAAAACCCCATATACTAACAGACACACACACAAGCATACCATGTATAAATTAAACATGCCCAGGGGGAGATGTTTCAGTTCCCCCATGCCTGACAGCAAAGGTGGATTTTAAGGAGTTTATGGAAGGCAGGAAGAGTAGGGGCAGTTCTAATCTCCGGGGGGAGCTGGTTCCAGAGGGCCGGTGCCGCCACAGAGAAGGCTCTTCCCCTGGGGCCCGCCAACCGACATTGTTTAGTTGATGGGACCCGGAGAAGGCCCACTCTGTGGGACCTAATCGGTCGCTGGGATTCGTGCGGCAGGAGGCGGTCTCGGAGATATTCTGGTCCAATGCCATGAAGGGCTTTAAAGGTCATAACCAACACTTTGAATTGTGACCGGAAACTGATCAGCAACCAATGCAGACTGCGGAGTGATGGTGAAATATGGGCATACCTAGGTAAGCCCATGACTGCTCTCGCAGCTGCATTCTGCATGATCTGAAGTTTCCGAACACTTTTCAAAGGTAGCCCCATGTAGAGAGCATTACAGTAGTCGAACCTCGAGGTGATGAGGGCATGAGTGACTGTGAGCAATGAGTCCCGGTCCAGATAGGGCCGCAACTGGTGCACCAGGCGAACCTGGGCAAACGCCCCCCTCGCCACAGCTGAGAGATGGTTTTCTAATGTGAGCTGTGGATCGAGGAGGACGTCCAAGTTGTGGACCCTCTCTGAGGGGGTCAATAATTCCCCCCCCCAGGGTAATGGACGGACAGGTGGGATTGTCCTTGGGAGGCAAAACCCACAGCCACTCCGTCTTATCTGGGTTGAGTTTGAGTCTGTTGACACCCATCCAGGCCCCAACAGCCTCCAGGCACCGGCACATCATTTCCACCGCTTCGTTGACTGGGCATGGGGTGGAGATGTAGAGCTGGGTATCATCAGCATATTGATGATACCTCACCCCATGTCCTTGGATGATCTCGCCCAGCGGTTTCATGTAGATGTTAAATAGCAGGGGGGAGAGGACCGACCCTTGAGGCACCCCACAAGGGAGAGACCTAGGAGCCGACCTCTGACCCCCCACTAACACCGACTGCGACCGGCCAGAGAGGTAGGAGGAGAACCACTGGAGGACAGTGCCTCCCACCCCCAACCCCTCCAGCCGGTGCAGAAGGATACCATGGTCGATGGTATCGAAAGCCGCTGAGAGGTCAAGGAGCACCAGGACAGAGGATAAACCCCTGTCCCGGGCCCGCCAGAGATCATCCATCAACGCGACCAAAGCGGTTTCCGTGCTGTAACCGGGCCTGAAACCCGACTGCTGGGGACCTAGATAATCGGCCTCTTCCAAGGACCGCTGGAGCTGGAGTGCCACCACCTTCTCAACAACCTTCCCCATAAAGGGAAGGTTGGAGACTGGACTATAGTTATTAAGTACAGCTGAGTCCAGGGAGGGCTTCTTGAGGAGGGGGCGCACGAGCGCTTCTTTATAGAGTGTTGGAAAAACTCCCCTCCCCAAGGAAGCGTTGGTAATCTCCTGGGCCCAGCTCCGTGTCACCTCCCTGCTGGCCGAAACCAACCAGGAGGGACACGGATCCAGTAAACAGGTGGCAGAACTCACAGCTCCAATGGCCTTGTCCACTTCATCAGGTGTCACCAGATCAAACTCTTCCCAGACAGGTGGACAAGTACGTGCCCCAGTCACCTCGACTGACTCGTTGTCAGTCGACTCTGTTTTACAATTGGAGTCGAGGTCCGCCCGGATCTGAGCGACTTTATCAGCGAAAAACGTGTTAAAATCCTCGGCACTACTCTGCAAGGGCTCCCCAACTCCCCCCTGGTTGAGAAGGGAGTGGGTCACCCTAAACAGAGCGGCCGGGCGGGATTCCGCTGATGCAATCAAGGCGGCATGGTACGCGCATCTTGCCGCCTTGAGCGCCACTTTGTAAGTCTTAATAAAAGCTCTTACAAGTGTTCGATCAGATTCAGACCTACTCTTCCTCCATCGCTTCTGTAGACGTCTCTTTTGGCGTTTCAACTCCCGGAGCTCCTCGTTGAACCATGGGGCTCTACGGGGTCTAACGCCACGGAGAGGTCGCAAATGCGCAATCCGGTCAAGAGCCTCCGCCGCAGCCCTGTTCCAGGCCTCCGCGAGAGACTCCGCCGAACTGTGGACGAGTGCCTCTGGAATAACCCCAAGCACCGTCTGAAAGCCCTCTGGGTCCATCAGGCATCTGGGGCGGAACATTTTCATTGGTTCCGCCTCCCAGCGGGGAAAGATTGGAGCCAGGAAGTTGAGCCGTAGTAGAAAATGGTCTGACCATGACAAAGGCAATGCTTCTAAGCCCCTTAGTCTCAGACCATTACTCAGTTGCTCGAAAAGGAATACCATGTCAGGTGCATGCCCTCCCTCGTGAGTCAGACCCTGTACTACTTGAGTCAGGTCCATGGCTGTCATGATGGCCATGAACTCCTGTGCCAACCCAGAGGTTTTGCCGAGTGACGGCAGGTTGAAGTCCCCCAGGACAATGAGTCCGGGGAACTCCACCGCCAACCCGGCTACCTCCTCGAGCAGCACAGGCAGGGCTTTTGACACGCAGCTGGGAGGCAGGTACATGAGAAATAAGCCCACCTGAACCCCTAAGTCCAACTTCATCAAGAGATACTCACAACCCGCAATTTCCGGAGCAATGAGTCTACGCAGGCAAAGGCTCTCCCTGGCTATAATAGCCACTCCTCCCCCCCTTCCCTGGGGTCGAGGTTGATGCCACATCTGAAACCCGGCTGGGCAAATTTCAGAGAGAGGAACACCTCCCTCTGGGCCCAGCCAGGTTTCAGTAATACATGCCAGGTCAGCCTCCTCATCCAGGATCAAATCCCGGATGAGGAGAGCTTTATTTACCACCGACCTGGCATTAAGCAGCAGCAACCTGAGCCCAGGGCCAGAGTTACACTCACCACCAGTACCCAAGATTGGGCTCACAGAGCCAGAACAAGGGACCGTTATTAAGCAACGATCCCTCGTTCCCCTGGAATGGCTAACTCTGTGGCCCCCGCTATAACTGCCTCTCCCCAGCAACACAAGGATATTCCGACCCCCTGCCACCCCAGAGATCGGTGCCCCTTCCTCTCCTGTCTCCCGAGCGTCAGGTGGGCCAGACCTATCATTCACACTACTACCGTGTTTCCCCGATAGTAAGACCCCCCCAATTGTAAGACATATGGGGGGTTTCAGGGGGGTCGGCTAATATAAGCCATACCCCGAAAGTAAGACATATGTCTTACTTTCGGGGAAACACGGGGGTATTGCCGGGGGGGGAGCCCGATGACGTCGGGAAGAACAATCCAGGCTCGCCAACCCAGAAATGTGGGGTCACTCGGAAAAACGGAAGTTCTACAACTTCGGACCAGCGCCGTCCTTCGCCTCGCATTTCCGGGTTGGCGAGCCTGGATTGTTTTTCCTGCGAGCGAGAATTCTCCATCTTCCGCTGAAGGGGTTGTGGCGTTTCGGACCAGCGCCATCCTTCACTTTGCCAAGCCGGGGAAGAGGCGGTGGCGGCGAGGCGAAGGACGGCGCTCCCCTCCGCTCGGCTCGCTTCGGACCAGCGCTGTCCTTCGCCTCGCCGCGGTGCCACCGCCTCTTCCCCGGCTTGGCAAAGCGAAGTACGGCGCTGGTCCCCGCTAAGCCTTCTGCGCCTGACCCGGGCGGACGGCGTTAGGTGTCCACCCACCCCCAGCCCCGTACCGCTTTACGGGCTGGACGATTGGGGGAGCGGGGGGGCGAGGCAAAGGAAGTGAAGGGAACTACGGGCGCCGGGAAGGTGCGGAGCCAGGTGCGAGCGTCACGGCTCGGCTCGCTTCGGACCAGCGCCGTCAAAGCGAAGGACGGATAAATGCCTCCCGGGCGGATAAATGCCTCCCGGGCGCTCCGTATCCACTTGCACTTCTCCTTCTTCCCTCTCGCCTCGCCGAGTCAGGCGCAGAAGGCTTAGCGGGGCTCCCCGGGCAAAGGCCGGGGCACGGCGGCGGGCAAGGTGCGTAAGAAAACCCCGGGCAAGAAGAGCCCTCCGGGAACGGCTACCTTCACCATGTCAATTTGGTGATTGGAGGCGGGAAACGGCGGGGGGTAGTCTGAAAGGACACGCGCGACGCGACGCTCACACCTGGCTCCGCGCCTTCCCGGCGCCCGTAGTTCCCTTCACTTCCTTTGCCTCGCGCCCCCCCCACCCCCCCCAATCGTCCGGCCCGTAAAGCGGTACAGGGATGGGGGTGGGTGGACGCCTAACGCCACCCGCCCGGAGGAGAAGAGGCCTCGCCCGGGCCAAAGCCTGAAGACGAGCCGGCCCCGGTGCCCAGGACAATATAAGATATACCCCCAAAGTAAGACACAGTGGGGCTTTTGGGGGTAAAAAGATAGTAAGACACTGCCTTACTATCGGGGAAACATGGTATCACTCAACTCATCCATACCATAACCCCACCCACCCCCACCCACCCAATCATACCAGTCATTCCACTCATACCCACAAGTATATTTATCCCAGTCATCCATTACTTTAGAATCCCAATTATGTTAAAAGTCAATTAAATTAGTAACAGTGTAAAATAGCAGTTAATAACAATTTAAAACACTAAAACATTAAAAATATAAGTATATAAAATATAAGATAAAAATTGTAAGTTAATATAAATTAATTTTGTTTGATGGTATAATCAATTGTCCATTGGGACACAGGGTCTAAATACAGTTTGGTTTTTCTAGGACTGGTCAAGATCGGTGACCAGTACTGTAGAAATTCTGTCTCTTTGCCTCGATTGAGAATGTCCCAAGTTCTTCCTCTCTGGGGGCTCCAGTTTCCATCAGGTGCCCTGGGCAATCTACAGTAGTCCTCAGTCCCACTTGATAACATCTCTATCTCCATCGCCCCTTCGTAGCTCCACGTTCTTAAAGCCTCTGCTGGGCGCCCCCCCAAGACAGCAGCCACTCCCACTGGCCACCGCCCCAAGTGCCTCAGTGTTTTCAGGCGTTTTCTTTTGGCTTTGCAGCTGACACCAGCAGGCTCCCTCCAGCACGTTCTTAAAGCTTCTGCTGGGCGCCCCCCCCCCCCAAGACAGCAGCCACTCCCATTGGCTACTGCCCCAAGTGCCTCTGCGTACCATTTGAAAGAGAATATGGTACATTCCATCACCATTAGGAAGCAACCTAATAGCATTTTGTCTCCCTATGCACATTTGTAAGGTACTATCTGAATTTAGGGTAAAATAAACAGAGGAGAAGGAGAGGAAAATGTTATTATTAACATTTACTCATTATTGAGTAAAGAAGAAAGAAACAGATCTGGGATATCAGCAGCTTGTATGTTTAAATAAATTTCTTGGTTAACTAAGTGTCTCCACAGGAATTGGCTGTATATATGATGAAACCAGAACTTAGATTATTTTATTAAAAATAATTTTAAAGAAGACAAGAAAAAAATTGGTATGTGAAATGTAGCTCTTCCCAACTACATTTTTAGCATTTTTACTTTCTATATAAGTATTTGAGGTTGCTTACTTTTTAAAAAAAGAATATGCAGGATGTTTATGCAGTATTTATGTCAAGACATCTGGTAAGCTGCAATTTGAGTTCTTAAACCACTTTCTTTTTATTTACAAAATAAAAGCTTTTTTGCCCCTTATTTGGCAAATAAAAAGAATTCACTAAGTTGCAATTATGTGCATTGGAGTATTACATCACTTTCTGAACTTCAAAAGAAGTTTTAAGGAGACAATACATCTCACTATTTTGCTGGTTAACTTTTAAAGAAAGACAAGATGCTTCGTAAAATAAGATTAGCTCATATAGTCCTGTTATTCATTTACTTCAAGATTCTTATCCTGTCACAATTGATCCTTGAATTAGAAAGTACCAAGGACCCTCTACTCACAAAGCTTGCATTTATCTCCTTAGAGAAGCTTACATGGAAACTTTCTGCATTGTTTAACAAGAAGCAACATCTGCAAACATTTTTTTTTATTTATTTTTATTACTTAGATTTGTATGCCGCCCCTCTCCGAAGACTCGGGGCGGCTCACAACATGTAAAAACAAATCATAAGCAATCAGACAAATTTAAAATATTTAAATATTTAAAAAAAAACCCATATACTAACAGTCATACACACAGACATACCATGCATAAATTAAACGTGCCCAGGGGGAGATGTTTCAGTTCCCCCATGCCTGACGGCAAAGGTGGGTTTTAAGGAGTTTACGGAAGGCAGGAAGAGTAGGGGCAGTTCTAATCTCCGGGGGGAGTTGGTTCCAGAGGGCCGGGGCCGCCACAGAGAAGGCTCTTCCCCTGGGGCCCGCCAACCGACATTGTTTAGTTGACGGGACCCGGAGAAGGCCCACTCTGTGGGACCTAATCGGTCGCTGGGATTCATGCGGCACGAGGCGGTCTCGGAGATATTCTGGTCCAATGCCATGAAGGGCTTTAAAGGTCATAACCAACACTTTGAATTGTGACCGGAAATTGATCGGCAGCCAATGCAGACTGCGGAGTGATGGTGAAACATGGGCATACCTAGGTAGGCCCATGACTGCTATCGCAGCTGCATTTTGCACGATCTGAAGTTTCCGAACACTTTTCAAAGGTAGCCCCATGTAGAGAGCATTACAGTAGTCGAACCTCGAGGTGATGAGGGCATGAGTGACTGTGAGCAATGAGTCCCGGTCCAGATAGGGCCGCAACTGGTGCACCAGGCGAACCTGGGCAAACGCCCCCCTCGCCACAGCTGAAAGATGTTGTTCTAATGTGAGCTGTGGATCGAGGAGGACGCCCAAGTTGCGGACCCTCTCTGAGGGGGTCAACAATTCCCCCCCCAGGGTGATGGACGGACAGATGGGATTGTCCTTGGGAGGCAGAACCCACAGCCACTCCGTCTTATCCGGGTTGAGCTTGAGTCTGTTGACACCCATCCAGGCCCCAACAGCCTCCAGGCACCGGCACATCACTTCCACCGCTTCGTTGACTGGGCATGGGGTGGAGATGTAAAGCTGGGTATCATCCGCATATTGATGATACCTCACCCCATGTCCTTGGATGATCTCGCCCAGCGGTTTCATGTAGATGTTGAATAGCAGGGGGGAGAGGACCGACCCCTGAGGCACCCCACAAGGGAGAAACCTAGGAGTCGACCTCTGGCCCCCCACTAACACCGACTGCGACCGGCCATAGAGGTAGGAGGAGAACCACTGAAGAACAGTGCCTCCCACCCCCAGCCCCTCCAGCCGGTGCAGAAGGATACCATGGTCGATGGTATCGAAAGCCGCTGAGAGGTCAAGGAGCACCAGGACAGAGGATAAACCCCTGTCCCGGGCCCGCCAGAGATCATCCATCAACGCGACCAAAGCGGTTTCCGTGCTGTAACCGGGCCTGAAACCCGACTGCCGGGGACCTAGATAATCGGCTTCTTCCAAGGACCGCTGGAGCTGGAGTGCCACCACCTTCTCGACAACCTTCCCCATAAAGGGAAGGTTGGAGACTGGACGATAGTTGTTAAGTACGGCTGGGTCCAGGGAGGGCTTCTTGAGGAGGGGGCGCACAAGCGCTTCTTTATAGAGTGATGGAAAAACTCCCCTCCCCAAGGAAGCGTTGGTAATCTCCTGGGCCCAGCTCCGTGTCACCTCCCTGCTGGCCGAAACCAACCAGGAGGGACACGGATCCAGTAAACAGGTGGCAGAACTCACAGCTCCAATGGCCTTGTCCACTTCATCAGGTGTCACCAGATCAAACTCTTCCCAGACAGGTGGACAAGTACGTGCCCCAGTCACCTCGACTGACTCGTTGTCAGTCGACTCTGTTTTACAATTGGAGTCGAGGTCGGCTCGGATCCGAGCGACTTTATCAGCGAAAAACGTGTTAAAGTCCTCGGCACTACTCTGTAAGGGCTCCCCAACTCCCCCCTGATTAAGAAGGGAGCGGGTCACCCTAAACAGAGCGGCCGGGCGGGATTCCGCTGATGCAATCAAGGCGGCATGGTACGCGCATCTTGCCGCCTTGAGCGCCACTTTGTAAGTCTTAATAAAAGCTCTTACAAGTGTTCGGTCGGATTCAGACCTACTCTTCCTCCATCGCTTCTCTAGACGTCTCTTCTGGCGTTTCAACTCCCGGAGCTCCTCGTTGAACCATGGAGCTCTACGGGGTCTAGCGCCTCGGAGAGGTCGCAAAGGCGCAATCCGGTCAAGAGCCTCCGCTGCGGCCTTGTTCCAGGCCTCCGCAAGAGACTCTGCCGAACTGTGGACAAGTGCCTCTGGTATAACCCCAAGCGCCGTCTGAAAGCCCTCAGGGTCCATCAGGCGTCTGAGGCGGAACATCTTAATTGGTTCCGCCTCCCTGCGGGGAAGGATTGGAGCCAGGAAGTCAAGCCGTAGTAGGAAATGGTCTGACCATGACAAAGGCAACGCATCTAAGCCCCTTAGTCTCAGACCATTACTCAGTTGCTCAGAAAGGAATACCATGTCAGGTGCGTGTCCTCCCTCGTGAGTCGGACCCTGAACTACTTGAGTCAGGTCCATGGCTGTCATGGTGGCCATGAACTCCTGTGCCAACCCAGAGGTTTCGCCGAGTGACGGCAGATTGAAGTCCCCCAGGACAATAAGTCCAGGGAACTCCACCGCCAACCCGGCTACTTCCTCGAGTAGCACAGGCAGGGCTTTTGACACGCAGCTGGGAGGCAGGTACGTGAGAAATAAGCCCACCTGAACCCCTAAGTCCAACCTCATCAAGAGAGACTCGCAACCCGCAATTTCCGGAGCAATGAGTCTACGCAGGCAAAGGCTCTCCCTGGCAACAATAGCCACTCCTCCCCCCCTTCCCTGGGGTCGAGGTTGATGCCATATCTGAAACCCGGCTGGGCAAATTTCAGAGAGGGGAACACCTCCCTCCGGGCCCAGCCAGGTTTCAGTAATACAAGCCAGGTCGGCCTCCTCATCCAGGATCAGGTCCCGGATGAGGAGAGCTTTATTTACCACCGACCTGGCGTTGAGCAGCAGCAACCTGAGCCCAGGGCCAGAGTTACACTCATCACCAGTACCCAAGATTGGGTTCACAGAGCCGGAACAAGGGACCGTTATTAAGCAACGGTCCCTCGTTCCCCTGGAACGGCTAACTCTGTGACCCCCGCCGTATCTGCCTCTCCCCAGCAACACAGAGATATTCCGACCCTCTGCCACCCCAGAGATCGGTGCCCCCTCCTCTCCTGTCTCCCGGGCGTCAGGTGGGCCAAATCTATCATTCATACTACTATCAATCATCTCATCCATACCATAACCCCACCCACCCCCGCCAACCCAATCATTATGCCAGTCATTCCACTCATAACCACAAGCATATTTATCCCAATCATCCATTAATTTAGAACCCCGTTATATTAAAAAATCAATTAAATTAATAACAATATAAAATAGCCGTAATAGCAATAAAAAACAATAACATTAAAAATATCTATAAATATATAAAATGTAGATAAAAATCATATAAATATATAAATTGATTTTGATGTTATAAAATCAGATCTTAAAACATTCTTTAATCCTCAGGAATCCATCAGTCCAGGTATGATGTTCTTTTAGTCTTTGGGTCTAGGTCTTAAATTTAATTTAGTTTAGCTTAAAGAGTCTTTTTCATATGCTTTTACATATGAATTGGCTATATATATGATGAAACCAGAACTTAGTTTATTTTATTAAAAACAATTTTAAAGAAGACAAGAAATAATGATACTAATAGTAATAATGATACTAATAGTAACAAAGGATCATAAATGATACTAATATTGCCAAAGGATTTGATAGTAACAGTATGTAACCCTGCCACATATTGAAATGTATTCAAGAGCACTTTTGTAGAGAACAGGCAGGATCTCCACAATGAACAGAAGAGGCATCAGCAGTAAGGTGGATTGACTCAGTTACAACTCCAGTACCTTGTTTGAAGACCTGAAAGACCAGGTTATGGAAGAAAAGAAGAGGGAATCAAACTATTCTCCAAAGCACCTGAGGGCAGAACAAGAAACATAATGGGTGGAAACTAATCAAGGAGAAAAACAACTTGGAACTAAGGAGAAATTTTCTGACAGAACAATTAATCAGTGGAACAGCTTGCCTCCAAAAGTTGTGAATGCTCCAACACTGGAAGTTTTAAAGAAAATGTTGGATAACCATAAGACTTCCAAGATCTGTTCCAACTCTGTTATTCTATTCTATTCAAAACATCATGGAAGAAACCTATATATGTGGTGCTCAGAATCAATAATGACTTGATGGAACGTTATCTTCATCCTACATTTCTGAAGTGCCTTATGCACCTCATATTTGGATCCAGTGATTCAGACTATCAAGTTATCATTTAAGGTTACTTTGGCATTTCTGCCTGATGAGCTATTTTTATGCCATTTTCTTCTACCCTAACTGATCATCACAAAATACCTATAAGTATATTGGCATTTGTGGTAAATATTATTTTGTGGTACATCATTTAGCCATAACATATTTAAAAGCTCTTTTTTTAAGCTCCACAAAAGGGAATAGATAATTATGGTTGCATTTCAGAAAAGTATTTTAACATTTTGCTATTGTGAGGCAACGTCAGCATTTTTTTTGCATTGATTTAGTAAGATTTAGGAGTAAATCTTACTATTACTGGAACCCAACCTCTTTTCAAATCAAACTCCTTCCCCCACTTCTCTTAAGGAAAAAAAATGTTTTTCTACTGTCCTATCTAACAGCAGGTTTGTAGTAATTATAGGCCACAGAACCAAATTGTTAAAAGTACTGTGACAGCTGGCCTCTATTTGGATAAATGCTGTGGTTCTATGAGGATAAACACTATTATTGGAAAAAGTATTCAAGTGAACAGAACCATTGTCACAATAAAAGTATGTACAGCCCATAAATAAGGCTCCTGTATTGGGGTTGCAAACATCCAAATTACAACTTTACATGAAATATTTATGCTAGTTTCCCTTTGATGCCATCTGGATTTTTGTAGGTCAAATATCACATGCCTAACATGCATCTAATGACAGCCAAGCATGTTTGGAGTCCTTGTGGCTACTAGAGTGCATTATCCATAATACACACTCATATCTGGTGAGGAGCAATGCAGTTGTAGCTCTTCTTAAGTTATTTACCATATGTGATTGCCTATAAGCCCATCCGCAGAGAAGCCAGACTCAAATTTTTATCCAAAATATTAAAATATTAGATAAGCCAACTTACATTATTCTTAATATTTTGGTTCAAAAATCAGTTTATCCTTGAAAATATATATATATTGCTCAAAAAAATAAAGGGAACACTTAAACAACACAATATAACTCCCAGTAAATCAAACTTCTGTGAAATCAAACTGTCCAGTTAGGAAGCAACACTGATTGACAATCAATTTCACATGTTGTCAGCACATTCAACTTTGTACAGAACAAAGTATTCAATGAGAATATTTCATTCAGATCTAGGATGTATTCTTTGAGTGTACACCCAGCCACCAGTATTTATAGAAGGAAGGCAGCTCAGGTCTCGTTGTGTTCGCCCTAGAACAAGGACAGAAACACCAGCCTGAAGATGACTGTTGGATCACCCTGATAATTCTCTGCCTTACAAGGCAGAAACTCCAGGATCAAATCCCAGTAAGGGTATGGCTAACTGATGAGGCCAGAACAAGGCCGAAATAGCACTAGCCTAGTTTCCCTTAATTTTAAAAAAAATCAGCAAAACCATGTGACATATGTATATATACAGAGAGAGAGAGAGATATTGAGAGAATATAGTTTGTCGGCTATGAATAAATTAACTGCCTTGGAAATGGCCCTGGGTTGGGCTGAGAGGCAAAAAAGGAACTATGATGTTCCTTCAATATCCAGAGTGATTCAACACAAAAAACATGTAACCCTTCCCTGGTACAAAGCTGAAGGGATTGGATACTGTAGCCTAGAGGTTAATTCTCTGCCTTACCAAGGCCAAGATTGCAAGTTCAAGTCCCAGTGAGGGTATGGCTAGCTGATGAGGCCAAAATAAGGCCAAAATAGATCTATCCTCTCCCTTAATTTTCAAATTCAGCAAAAATTTGAACACAAACACACACACAGCTCAAAAAAATAAAGCGAACACTCAAAGAACACATCCTAGATCTGAATGAATGAAATTTTCTCATTGAATACTTCATTCTGTATACACTGTACATACATATACACACAAACACACACACTTTTTAAATTAGAAAATTATCATTCCAATGGTCTGTAACCTCCCTAGCACCCTATCATCCTGGCTCAGTTGTAAGGGAAGATATCACAGGGCCACTTTTTCCCCCAAAAAATCAAGTGATGGGTTCAGACAAAGCTGTGACATGTGCCCTAATTCCACGGTCTCCTGGATTTTACCCAAATTCATGTTCATTACAGTGACACTATTTAATCATCTCATCCTCTGTCGTCTGTTTCTTCTGATTTTATGTATCTTTAGATAAACTCATTAGAAATGAACACCAGCAGATTATTACACTGTAGGAATGTGATTTACCAATTAAGTTGTTTCCCAGATCAAACTGTTATTATCAGCTTTTGCTTCTGGAAAATCGAGGCACCAGAACTAAAAGTGTTTTATAAGTTGTACAACAACTATTTGTTTTCTATCTCTGTATACATGAAACAAATAGTTGTTGTACAACTACGTTTTGGTTATACATTTAGAACCGTTTACATTTAATCATGAGCAATATCGTATGGATAGAGTAAGCACTGTTTCACATTGAGTGAACATGCTTCGTAATATCAATACCAATTTAAACTTACTCAAAAGTGGATAAAACTACAGGTGAGATAAGATACTAGCATCTGAACATAGGCCAAGGTCATTTATAAAAAGCCTTGCCAGTTTTGTCCAAAAATAAAGTTATTTATTTTTAACTTTTACGATGCATCAGAGACATGTACTATAGACATGTAGGTCATTGCATTTAAAACATGTTTCATTCAACTATCCAAGATTGCTCAGCTTTAGCTCCCTTGAACCATAGCCACAGACAATTTAAAATGTCTGTACGATCTTATTTATTAAGCCATCTGACACAGTTATTTTAAGAGCATATATCATACATTCACATTCTACTTTAGGGTGTGTGGTTCTTTTTTTTCTTTTTTCTTTTCTTTTTTGTAAAGTCAGGTCTTAAACACTTTGTTTACCACTTCCTTTACTCTATTCTACCAAACACATCCATAAAGAAAAGTGTAAAAACCTCAAAAACAGCTTACATACCAGCTCAGTGAAAAACAGTCTTCTGGCTTTAAATTGTTGAGAACTAAGCATTTTCAATATCTAATATCTATTATCAGTTATCAATTCAAGCAGTTATCAATGAGCCTTGGTGGCGCAGTGGTTAGAGTTGAGTACTGCAAGCGGCTTCTGCTGACTGCTGGCTGTAGTTCACCAGTTCAAATCTCACCAGGCTCAAGGTTGACTCAGCCTTCCATCCTTCCAAAGTGGGTAAAATGAGGACCCAGATTGTTGGGGGCGATATACTGACCCTGTAAATCACTTAGAGAGGGCTGTAAAACACTGTGAAGCAGTATATAAGTCTAAGTGCTATTGCTAATTCTCCCCAAAATAAAATTGTTTCCTTCTATCTATTTGTAAACCTGTTAGAACGCCTCAGTGTCAAAGTGCATCTGTTTTTGTGTATTATTTCTATATTTGTTGAAGTTGATACTGTACTTGAATTATGCTATCCAGCCACCATAAAGAAAAATCTTTGCCTTCCATATTTTGAGAAAGTACGTTGCTATTAATAGATTTTTAAAAAAATACTAGACAATTTATGACCTCTTGGGTCATTCTTTGAGAAAAAGGTAGTGCAGTGTGATGTGACCAGAATTAACATTATTTTTTTTCTGAATGGTACTGCTATAACTTTGCCAGGAGGCCCCCAAAAAATGGTGGGAGCAGAAGCAATACCCAATTTTCTGCCAGCTTTCCCATTTATTATGCTTGTGGGAAGCTGGCAGGAAGCACTGGAAATCACAATCACATGACTGCATCTGACTGTGGCAGCATTGCAGCAGTCACAACTTTGCCAACACAACTGGACTGAAGATCTTTGACATTTCAATTCAACTAATATAATGGGTCTTGGGATATGTATACATTCTTTAAGTTAGGTGCTTGAGGTACTATGATGCACCATTTTGGCTAACTGAGGGTTACAGAGGGACAAATGCAGGCAGTTTTAGTAGTGCATAGATGGCGATTCCACTGCACTCTGTTCTTCTAAGCAGAGAAGCACAAATGTCAAGAGGGTTGAATCGGAAGAGAATGCAGAGTTATACTGTGAAAGGCTGGGGTGTGACAGCTGGGAAAAGCTCCGTGACAGCAGCTGCTCATGTTATATAGTAAATCACAAAGAAGCTCATTTCTACCTTATTTCAGGCAACAGCAATTAATTCAGCTCATTTTTCCAAGCAATTGGCTAAGATCAGGTTCTTCAAGGAGTTCAGCATGTAATCTGCTTTGTCCCCATCCTCATCTTTCCACTGAAATAACTAACCTTATGTCACCCGTATTTAATGTAGCATTTCTTTTTTATATATCCCAACTGGGGCATACTTGACCATTATTGATGTTTTGTTTGCAAGCGGAAAAGAATAAGGATTAATTACATCCAGGGGGGGAAAAATTAAAATTTCCTCATCAGTCAATACTCCATTTGAGTGGAAGTGATGTGCCGGTGTCTGGAGGCTGTTAGGGTCTGGATGGATGCTAACAGGCTCAAACTCAATCCCAACAAGACAGAGTGACTGTGGGTTCTGCCTCCCAAGGACACCTTTATCTGTCCGTACATTACCCTGGGGAGGGACTTTTGACCTGCTCAGAGAGGGTCCGCGATTGGGGGTCCTCCTCGATCCAAAGCTGACATTGGACCGTCATCTTTCAGGGGGCGTTCGCCCAGATTCGCCTGGTGCACCAGTTGTGGCCCTATTTGGACCGGGAGTGTCTAATCACAGTCGCTCATGCCCTTACCACCTCGAGGTTTGACTACTGCAATGCTCTCTACATCGGGCTAACCTTGAAGAGCGTTCGGAAACTTAAAATTGTCCAGAATGCAGCTGCGTGAGCGGTTACGGGCCTTCCAAAGCATACCCATATTTTTCCAGCACTCTGCGGACTGCATTGGCTGCTGATTGGTTTCCGGATGCAATTCAAAGTGTTGGTTATGACCTATAAAGTCCTACATGGCATCAAACCAGATTACCTCAGGGACTGCCTTCTGCCACATGAGTCCCAGCGACTGGTTGGGTCCCACAGAATCGGCCTTCTCCAGGTCCCATCAACTAGACAATGTCACTTGGCGGGACCTAGGGGAAGAGCCTTCTCTGTGGGAGCCCCGGCCCTCTGTAATCTGCTCCCCCCAGAGATTCACACTGTCCCCACTCTCCTCACCTTCCATAAAAGTTTTAAGACATATCTGTGCCGCCAGACATGGGGCCATTAGACTCTAGCCCACTGGCTGACAAGTGTGGTATATCTTGCTGTGTGAATGGGAATGAATGGTTTTAAATGTTATTAGAGTTTTTAAAGTTTTGTAGCTATATTAATTTTAGACATGTATATTGTTTATTGTTTTGATACGTTGTGAGCCGCCCCAAGTCCTTGGAGAGGGGCAGCATACAAATCCAATAGATAAATAAATTTACAATTCCTAATGTGATTAAATCATTGAAATGATGTTAAAAAAAGACAACAATCCAAGCAAGTTAACCTATCATAATATCTGAGTGTTATGGCTCTTCCCATTGTGACAGGTGCTATCTTTTTGTGCATACTTGGGAGAATGGTAATAATAATAATAATAATAATAATAATAATAATAATAATAATAATAATAATTTATTGGATTTGTATGCCGCCCCTCTCTGTAGACTCCGTAGGTCTTGCTCCTGATTAATGCTGATTCCACTATAAACACCACTGTTTGCCACTCTGAAACAGTTCTTTAGGTGTGCCTCCCTGCTACTGTGACTTAATCAAGCTAACAACACACCTAGATCTTTTCCATCACAGGCGGACTTTGTTTCAGGATAGCCAGTGTTAAGTTAAAAAGACAAAGGACAGCAGTATTATGAACACATCAGCATAATAAACTAAAGCAAAGCAGTAGTTTAAGTTTGAAATAGGGCAAGGATTCATAGACAGAAAACACTTCATCTATCTCCACATTGAGTAACAGAGATATGGCAAACAGTCCTTGCACTGTTCAAGAGACTGTAACATGGATCAAATACTACTTAATTTTAGACACTCCTAAGAACTCTTTGCACAATCGGTTCATTCTTTCCCTGCCCAAAAGATGATAGTAATTCTCCTTTTCACCCCCAAGTACTTCAGAATAGGACCGGGGCTGGTTTATATAATAGCAATAACTTTATTTAGCCTTTAAAAGACCTCATTTTATTTCTAAAATTAAATGAATGTTTCACTGTGTTTCTATGTCAATTATGAAGGGTTTTGTGCAGTGACAATGAATGGATTGTGGAAATAGTTGGCATAATTAAGAGGCCTATGAACACACTAACTTTGATCCAGAATTCTCTGCCACTGTCATGAAGCTACTGCTCAGGCCCGGCTAAGTTAACACACATCTCCCCATATTTTTAATTGCTACCGAGCAATTAAATTTCTTTTTTAGTATAATTTCATTAAAACTTGTATGAAAGAAAATAAAAAAGAATTGAAATTAATGTAAAGCAAGAAAAAAAGGAAAGGACCCAGAAGCAAATTTAATTTATTTAATTTATTTGACTTCTATGCCGCCCAATCCTGTAGAAAATACAAAGAGACAGTTTGCAATTTTCTTTACAGGAGTTACAAACACAATAATAAATTTACCTCTTCCACTTGTAGTATTACTCAGTTTTTTTCTATACTCTGTCCTATCTAGTCATCAAAACCATAAATCGCAAGTCTTTTTTTTCCTGCTTCATGTAAAAAGTCCCTGAGGGTTTTCCAGTCAGTAATAGATATAGATAAAATCTTTTGCTTAATCAGCTAAGTCAGCTTGGCCCAAGGTCCATCACCTTCACCATCCACTCCTCCACTGTGGATAACACCAAATCCTTCTATAATCTCACTGCAATTGTCATGCATTAAAACAAAGATTCGTTACTTTTTTTTTTACAGCTGTTCATCTATGGGTACAAAATGGAAAGCCTTCAGTTTCAATTGCATATTAATTTTTAAACTGCTCTGCATTAGCATGTGTATTAGTGGTGGGATTCAAAAAAAAATTACTGCCAGTTCTGTGGCCGTGGCTTGGTGGCCATGGCTTGGCTTGGCGGGTGTGGCTTGGTAAGCGTGGCAGGGGAATGATACCATAAAACCTGCACACCCACCCCACTCCAGGGGAAGAATACTACAAAATCCCCATTACCTTCTAATCAGCTGGGACTCAGGATGGCACCAGAGGTGGTATTTATCAGCTCTCCGAATTACTCAAAATTTCCGCCACTGGTGCTCCAGAACTGGTCAGAACCCATATCTGGTGTGTATCTGAATCGAATACTTTCCAGCTTTTTACAAGTCCGCCAAGCATAATTGGAAGGAAGGGAGGGAGGGAGGGAGGGAGGGAGGGAGGGGCAGAGCAGAGAGGAGAGGAGAGGAAGGACTAAAAACCTGGTAGTAGATTCAGCTTCCGGGGATAATCCATGGCTGGAAGGGATCTGGAGGTCATCTAGACCAACACTGCTCCAGCAGGACATTGTTAAAGTAAGTTTCTGTCTTTTTATTCCCCAGTCACATGACTACATAGCCACATCCACCCAGTCACATGACTCACCAAGCCATGTCCACCAAGCCACACCCACAGAATCGATAGGAAAAACATTTAGATTTCACCACTGCTTTGTATGTGCTTTTGACATGAATGCAGACAGATTTTAGATTCAAGACCAAAACAGAAAATATGAGGCCACCAACCTGACATCTCCCTGCAACTCATTAGACCATCTTTGTCCTTCCCCATGATGATGCAACTCCTCTCTATATCAGCCCTGCAATTTCTAGAAAACCCATATTTGGTTTAAGAAGTTGCAGATGGTATGCATCCCTGTGTGTTCTAAATTTCTTGAATTCCTGCTTAGTTCTAGGTCCCTTGAAACTAATCAATGGAGAGAACTAAGCAGGAATTTCCTAACAAAGTAATTAATCAATGGGACCTACTTGCCTCCACAAGTTGTCAATGCTCAAACAACTGGAAGTTTTTAAGAAGCACTTGGACAAATATTTGTCTGAAATAGCATAGGGTTTCCTGACCTGAGCAGGGGGTAGGACTAGAAGACTTCCAAGGTCCCTTCCAAAACTCTGTTATTCTATATTCTAAGTGCCTTTTTCTCTCTGTATACAAAGTGCTCCGTAGTCTATTTTATATTGGTATTACTGGAGACTATCGTACTTCATGAGCCACTCCATACTATAATCAGATTTTACAAAATTGGGCACAACTGCATCTTCAGAACATTATCCAGACTCAAATCTGCTGATGGGGTTCAATATACACTGCTCAAAAAAAAATAAAGGGAACAGTTGAATAACACAATATAACTCCAAGTAAATCAAACTTCTGTGAAATCAAACTGCCACTTAGGAAGCAACACTGATTGACAATGAATTCCACATGGTGTTGTGCATATTCAACTTTGTACAGAACGAAGTATTCCATGAGAATATTTCATTCATTCAGATCTAGGATGTGTTATTTGAGTGTTCCCTTTATTTTTTTGAGCAGCAGTATATTATTGACGCTGAAGCTCTTCAATACAAATGCCTGAGCTGTATTATTTCTACTTGCTTGCAACCAATCTTGTGCGTACCAAGAGATACGGCACATGGACGACTCCTTCCATTTCAATTATGTGTTGCTAAAATTATGTCAACGGTAAAATCAATGAAGAAAACTAAGCTCAAGTCTAGACAGCAAATGTCCATGGCATTAGATTTCTAATGTAAGACAAAGCAAATCTGAAACCAGTGATGCTAGCCTGAAAGAAATTTTTGCAAAGTCTGCACAGCTGACAAGAGATATACTGAAGCCCAATAAGAACAATTTTGTTTATCATTCAGATGTAATAATGAAAGAACAACAAACAATTTTATCCAGAAGGAAAATTGCTCAACATAGTCCTAGCTGGGTAAAGTTAACCTAGTAAAGTACATCTTCCCATCTTCTTAGGTGATTAAAAGTCAATTATTAATTTGGCAAACACGACCTATTTAGTTATTAACTATTATCTGAAGTCACATGTACCTTGATAAATGCTGATAGCAGGTTAGACATTTCAATGGAACAAAAGATAAGACTGCATCAAAGGTATTGTATATACGTATATCATGGAGAGGGGAGAGGAGAGGAGAGAAGAGGAACGTATTTCCCTAGGGATTTTATTTTATTCCAATGATGCTAAGCCAAAGAAACTTGACTAAATAATAGCTTTGTGATCCATTTCTCAGATAGTAAATGACACAACTTGATTCCAGAATTCTGCTTCAAACACAGCTGAGGTCTTTCATGACCAAATTAAAATATATACACTGCTCAAAAAAATAAAGAATGAATGAAATATTCTCATTGAATACTTAGTTCTATACAAAGTTGAATGTGCTGACATATGAAATTGATTGTCAATCAGTGTTGCTTCCTAAGTGGACAGTTTAATTTCACAGAAGTTTGATTTACCTGGAGTTATATTGTGTTGTTTAAGTGTTCCCTTTATTCTTTTGAGCAGTACTGTATATATATAAGAAGTACCATACTACTTAGAATGTTAGGGATCAGATGATTCCATCTTATTATTGTTGTGAGCCGCCCCGAGTCTCCGGAGAGGGGTGGCATACAAGTCTAATAAATAATAATAATAATAATTGTTATTATTATTATTATTATTATTATCATCATCATCATCATCTCCAGAACCTCCCTGCCCCATAAACTAGTTTTTTTTCTGTTTGCAGCCTTAATAGTACAGTATATCCTAAAAATAAACCATCCCCAAGCAAGTTCAGTGACAGAAGAGATGGTACACCTCCACTTTTATCTAAAATTAATTGAAACATATTTATTCCAGGACTTCAAGTTGCCTCTTTTTCCTATAAAAGTTTCCTATATTTCTAAACTTCCACGGGAGGAAGCCAATTCCCCCCCCCCCCCAGAAAACCAGAACAACTTTCTATGGTAGATTAGCAAAGAAGCAACCGACAACATGGAAGGAGGCAGATGGTTTGGGCTATTGGCACAAAGGACAACAAGGCGGAGGAGGCTCTTCAGTAAGTTCTCAGCAGAGAAAAAAAGATTGTCTCGATGGGTTTGCAGCTCCCATCAAAGTGCAACCTCTAAAAACAATAATGGAGGAACAGGATGGACAGTTGTCATAGTGAGCAAATGGTACCTGAATATACCTGCACATTTGAGATGGGTTGCACCTACATTCTTCTCACTGGATGAGGAAAGCAAACTATGTGTCATATATAGCACAGAGTGTAATACAGCAAAATGTTCTTTTTGGCTTTCAAACCTACAGCAATCTTTCAGCTCTAAGAGCTTCAAAAGCTCTTAGAGGCAGCCATGTACAGAATGTGCATACAGGGGCTCACTGTAGTTTAAATCTGTTGCTAATCTCTTGCCATTGCTACTTACTGATCTCTGCACAGAACCACTCCCCTGAGGACAAATGAAGCACCACTACCCCTTCTATGTATTTCTGCCTTTGGGGCCTCGTGAGATGAAAGCCGGCTTAGCAGGCCAGATCCTAAGCTCACAAAAGCTTCTACCGGTGCAGCATTACAATGCCACATCAATCAATCTGTGTTACAAAAGATTATCAAGAGGATCCTTCTGCACATTAAAACTATCTAGCCACAGTCAGCATCCAGACAGCACTCTCTATACACAGCCTGCCTGAATGTAAACTAAAGCTCCAGCCATGCAGGGATAAACTAATTATCTCCATCCATCAGCAAAGATCCACTGATAAGATTAACAAAACAGGATTATAATAATTCTAATCCCAGCATTTCAGAGATGCCAAACTTTTCGGCTGCCACATGACAACAATGGAAGACAGCAAACATTCAGCGAGATAAATAGTAAGTGTTGGATAGCCATAAACAGTCCTTTAATTCAAACCAGGACTGAAATGTAAATGGATACTTTTATGATGCAGCTTGGGCTTTCATTTTCGGCTCTATTAGTCTGGCATCCAAAATGACATCAGCAGAGAGGCAGAACACAAGAGGCACCAGATACAGTTACAACTCGATTCTGGGCACGCTTAGATTTAAAGGCAAGTAGCAGTGTGTTTTCAGTTGGGAGGATCCCTTGGAAAGAATGTATACGCTCATCGTCTTAAAACGCAGCTCACAGCGGCTTTATGATCCGCAATGCAAAACCTTAAAAAAATAAATTGTTGGTTAAATATCTTCCTCCATCTCCAGAATAGGATAAAGGCTCTGGCTTCCCCTGGAACAAGTTTTTAAAGCACTGGCCACAGAATAAAGAGGTCTCCAAAAAAAGAAGGCTGCTAAATAAGAAGACTAACAGCTGTTACAACCCGGAGTCTCCTTCCCTTTAGAATGTGTAAGAGCCAGACTTGCGTTTTTCTATTCAGGTTCCTCAGTTGTTACCAGTTTTCATCTGCTCCCGAGACCCAAGTTTCCTAAAAGCTCCCCGGGAAGCGGGTGAGGGGGCTGTACA
Source organism: Erythrolamprus reginae (assembly GCF_031021105.1). Taxonomy (NCBI): domain Eukaryota; kingdom Metazoa; phylum Chordata; class Lepidosauria; order Squamata; family Dipsadidae; genus Erythrolamprus; species Erythrolamprus reginae. Next base: position 123,862,455 of record NC_091950.1, read on the forward strand.
GTCCCCTCCCTACAATAAAGTTGCCACGAAAGATAACCATAATAAAAAAGAAACAAGTTTAGGCAGCGCATTAGCTTATCCAGATGACAACCCCCTCACGAAAAGGCCTCCGCGTGAGTGTTTCCGATAAAAAGAAATTAACCGGAAAAGCGCTTTTAACTTTATGGAGTTTAAAACACAGGGTGGAGATATTTGTACGATGGTTTGGTCAGCCATGACAGCCAACAGAGGGTCAGAACGCCTCGAAGCGGGATAAAAAGCGATCGAAAATGGACGGTGAAAAAGACAACGAAGGCGGCTCGGGCGCCGCTGCTGGATTCCACAGAGCGGGGCTGAGGGGAACCTGTTGCAAAGGCATCCGTCCTTTCATTGTCAACCAGCCCGCTTGCAACTCCAGCGGTGCGCGCCGGCTGCCGAGGACCTCGCGGCTTTAAAAGGAAGCGAGCGAAACGAGACAGCCCCCTCGAGCGGGCGCTGCGCCCCGAGGAAAGCTCGAGTTCTCTCGGCTGCACAACGGCGACGAGAGGCCGACGAGGGGGCTTCCGAGGCGCTCAGCTCGACCCAGGCAGTCCCGCAAAAAATAAATAAAAAATAAAAAAGCCCGCAGCGAAGGTCGGATGCCTACACCAAAAGGGCGCCGAGGGGCACGGGATGGGCGCCTA